>NW_022874708.1:0-1204 GCF_010883055.1 Belonocnema kinseyi
AACAAAAATTGTTGTGATTGCTAAGAAAATTGAAAATGATTTTTTAGTTTGAAAAATTAATTTTAAGTGAGTATTTGAAAAGATTTTAAAAATTAAAAAGAAGGAATCAGGACGATTTTAAGGAAATTTTTTTATTTTGCAGTTTTTTTAATTTTTGGAAAAAATCTAATCAACACAATAAATCAATTTTCAACCCAAAAGTTTACTTTTCAACAAAATAAACTAATTTTCTATCAAATAATTGGTGTTTTAACTAATAAAATGTACAGGATAAAGTTTCAAACAAAAATGGAATAGTACAATTTCTAGATAAAAACTGTGCTAAAAAATTGAATTGAACAAGACAAAAAGACGAATTTTCAACAAAATTGTTAAATTTTCAAGAGAAAAGGTGAATTTTTGACCAAGAAGATTAATGTTCTATACAAAAAAAAAATGATTTTCCAACTTAACCAATATAAACGATTAATTTTTAATCAATCATATAATAGTTACATTTTCAGATAAATATAAATAATTTTTTAAAGAAAAAATTAATTTTAAACAAAGTTGTTAAATTTTCGACCAAGAAAATTAATAATCTACAAAAAAAGACAAATCTTAAACAAAATACATGAATTTTTAAAGAAATTATTTTACTTTAAAGTAAAAAAGACGAATTATCTACAAAAAATTAAAATTTTTAAGCGAAAAATATGAGTTTTCAATGAAAGAGTTAAACTTTCAACCAAATAGTTAAATTTTCAATCATAATTAAAACAAACAATTGCATTTTTGACCAAAAATGATAAAATTTTCAACCAAAAGGATTAAATTTCTACTAAATAAGGTCAATTTCCAACAAAATACATGAACTTTCAACGAAATTATTTAATTTTAAAAACAAAAAGAGTATTTCCACCCAAAACTTAGAAACTTAATTTTTAACAATATATTTGCATTTACAACAGAACGACTTTACAACCAAAACATATTTATAGTTCATAATTCAACCGAAAAATGTAATTTTTAATCAAAAAGTATAAATATTCCATAAAACAATTTAATTTCTACAAAGAAACACGACCTTTTAACATAACACATGATTTCTTAACCAAAAATGGTATTGATTGATTGTCAGTTTCAAAAATGTATTTTCGACAAAAGAGATGAACCTTCAAATAAAAAAAATAGACTATTATAATATAACATAATTATAATATTA
>NW_022874709.1:0-1050 GCF_010883055.1 Belonocnema kinseyi
AAATAATTTGAAAATTACTTGAAATCTAATAAAATATCCTAAAATATATCAAATCCCTTAAAATTTCATATTAAATTACTGTAATCAATTGAAAATTCCTTGTAATTTTTTAAAATTCTCTAAAATTTTTCAAATACTTTACAATCTTTTGAAACACCTACAACTTATTTTTTTAAAGATTTATAAAGGACTTAAAATATTCCAGGGTAGTTTTTTAAATTTCAAGGAATTTTCAAGAACTTTTTAAAAATTTAAAAGATTTCAAACATTTTTAAGGATTTTAAATATTTGAGAATATTTTAAAAGACGTCAAGGAATTTTCAACTGATTTTTATAATTTAAGGGAATTTCAAATAATTAAACAAATTTTAGATGGTTTACTTAAATAAATTTTTCATACTTTAGAAATCTTTAAAAAAAAGTTCTAGGTATTTCAAAAGATTTTAAAGGATTTGAAAAATTGTAGAGAATTTTAAAAGATTTCAAGGAATTTTCAATTAATTACAGTAATTTAATATGACATGTTAAGGCATTTGATATATTTTAAGATGTTTTCTTAGATTTCAAGTAATTTTCAAAATATTTCAATAATTTAGTTGAGCTTTTTAAGGATTTGAAATATGTCAGGGTATGTTTCAAATTTCAAGATACTTTCAAGCGCTTTAACAAATTTCAAAGATTTAAAAATATTTTTAAGGATTTTAAATATTTGAGAATATTTTTTGAAATGTCAAGGAATTGTCAACTGATTTCCATAATTTATGGGAATTTTAAAGAATGAACCCAATTTTAAAGGGGTTATTTAAAAAACAAGTAAATACTTTATACATCTTAAAAAAATAAGTTGTAGGTGTTTCAAAAGATTGTAAAGTATTTGAAAAATTTTAGAGAATTTAAAAAAATTGCAAGGAATTTTCAATTGATAACAATAATTTAATATGAAATTTTAAGGGATTTGATATATATTAGGATATTTTATTAGATTTCAAGTAATTTTCAAATTATTTTAATAATTTAGTGTGAGCTTTTTAAGGATTTTAAATATTTCAG
>NW_022874710.1:0-1381 GCF_010883055.1 Belonocnema kinseyi
CCGGTAATGCTGACAAAGCTATACGTTTCACCTCAATAAATACTTTTAATGATTTATATGAAGCTCTAAGGCAAAATTTAAAGCAAACGGGTTCAATTCTATTAATCAAAAGTAAAATGGAGTCGTGTAAACAGGGTCCAACCGAAACTATTCAGAACTTTACCCTACGCTTCAAACAAATATTAAACGAATTAAATTACGCCGTGCAAGCATCTTCTGAAGGTACCGAAAGACAACTCAGACTACAAATTGAAGAAAAAGAAGCAATCAATCGGTATATGTTAAATTTAAAACGAGAAATTGGAATTCAGGTACGAGCCATGAAACCAACAACGTTAATGGAGGCTCAAAAGGAGGCAGCAGTGTATGAAACCTGGCTAAAGGAATCACAGCCCATTAGAAATGCGCCAATAGCACCCCGACCACACCCCAGATTCACACAAAGACCTACGCCACCTCCCAGAATAGCAGCCAACACAACAGCAGCCACGGGAGCTAAAGCCTTAAATCAAACCCTACCTCTAGCGGATAGAGCAAAAATGTCCTGCCACAAGTGTGGTAAGTTAGGCCATTTTGCCTCCCAATGTTTCAGCAAACAAAATTTTCAACAAGGCCGATTCCCGACGAGACCACGACAAATAAGAAACATCCAGGAAGAAGAATGTTTAGAGAACCAGGAAATGACGGAAGAAGAAATCCTGGAACACGAGAACTACCTGGAACAAGCAGAATTAATGCAGTTTCCGGAAGATTACAATCTATCAAAGGAAGAGGTGTTAGAGGAGAATATAGATTACTAGTTGATTCAGGAGCAGCCATAAATGTAATAAAAGAAAATTCAATACCACAGGAGGTGAATAAAATCAAATATCAAAAAAAGTTTCAAATGGGAAATGAGAAACACGAATCCCACGAAGCGGTATATCTAGATTATTTTGGAAAAAAACATTTATTCCACATAGTAGGCCAAAACTTTCTATTGCCCGAAGACGGAATACTAGGATTAACCTTCCTAAAAAAATTCCCCAAGTACGCTCTAACACCAACACATTTGATAATCGAAAATAAAAAGTTACTTTTACATGATGACGGAGAATTCGTAGCACCCATGGAAACAAAAATATGCAGAATTAAGAGTGACGAAAATCATATAGATATCTGGATAGAAAACCAAGATAACATCCCTGATGGATTATACATGATTAAAAATAATGAGATACAGGTACCATTCTTCAATTACTCAAAACAACCAACTAAAGTACCTGAGGAAATTAAATATGAAAAGATAAAAACAATCAAGACTACTCCACTTGAATTTGAAAAGGAAAAACCCCACAATACACAGGACCCACTGCAAACATTATTAAAAACCTCAAATATA
>NW_022874711.1:0-3146 GCF_010883055.1 Belonocnema kinseyi
AAAACAATATCGGGGTGCTTTCTGAACGTGAGTCCCCTCGCCTCTCACAAGCAGAAAATAAATCAAATCATTACATATAATACATAAATAAAAAAAAATATCCGGGTGTTTTCTGAATGTGAGTCCCCTCGCCTCTCACAAACGAAAAATAAAAACTAAATATACTTCATTCACACACACAATCAATCATCATTCGATCCGGCATGCTGTAAACAATTAATTCTGAATTCTAAGGTACTAAAATAGAAATTTCAACCTATATAATTATGCTAAGAAATAATTTTGAATGTAATTAAACTGAGGTCGAACACACGATTAATTTGCATTACATGTAAAGAATTTAAACAAATTTCTTTCTTGACTGAAAAGTCAACTATTTGGTAAAAAATTTCCTTTTTTGGATGACTTCAACTGTTTTTAATAAAAAAAACTTTTATCTATTTTTTTTTGAAAATTCATTATTTTAGTTAAAGACTGAAAATTCAACAGTTTTGTGAAAAATTTTTCTTTTTAGATGAGTTCAACAGTTTTTAATAAAAAATGTAAGCCTTTTTTTATGAAGATTCATAATTTTAAATGAAAATTCATCTCTTCGTTAGAAATTTAAGGATTTGGTTACAACTTTGTTTTTTTTTTATTTTTAGTTGAAAATGAAACTGTTTTGTTACACCGTTCGATTTTTAAAATTGTCAATTCGTAAATAAGACTTCTGAGTTTGGATTTATAAATAAAAATGTAAAAATTAATCATATGAAGAGACATAAAATAAACGAATTGAAAGTTGAAAGTTGAATAAAGCATTGAAAGTAAGTTCATATTTTTTAACCAGAAGTCCTTGAACTATTCCGTTTAAAAATAAGTTTACACTGTTTTGTAAAAAAATCATCTTTTTGGATTTGAAATTCAACAATTTAAAAAGAATCCTTATTGACTGAAAAGTCAACTCTTGTGTAAAATTAATATCTTTTTGGATGAGTTCAACAGTTTTTAATCAAAAATTAAAACTTCTTTTGTTGTTGAAGTTTTATCATTTTAGTAGAAAATGTAATTATTTTGTTGGAAATTTGTTAACCTCTTTATTTTTAGTTGAAAATTCAATTATTTTGATAGTAAGTTAATATCTAACATTTTCAATTGGCGAACTAAAAATTTTATCTCTAAATAACAATGCAAAAATATTAATCTGGAACAACTAAAAATAAAAACAATGTAACTTTTATTTTTAAAAGTTTTTAGTTAAAAAATTAATTTAATCGTTCAATTTTTAATATTACGAACTGAAATTTTTGTGAATTATTATCATTTTGAACCTTAAAAATAATAGCGTAATTTGTATTTTTTAACCAGAAATCTCTAAAATTTTAAAGTCATAAAAAATTTTATACGGTTATTTCGTATTTTAAAATAATTTAATTACAAAAATTGTAAAATTAAAAGGTGTTAAAAGTTTGTGTTTTATACGTATGAATTATTGAGCGTTTAAATGAAATATTTCTGAATTGAAAATTTTTTTCAAAGTAATTGTATGTATTTCTGAATTGGATCAGAGATTTTTTGAAAAAAAAAATATAATTCAGATCTGGGACAAGCCATTATAAACAAAAATTAAAAACTATACAAATTTGAACAGAGTGGTTAGAAAGAAAAAGCCTTGATTTGTTAAAATTGTAATGAGCTACATTTTAAGTTTGAACGCTACAATTTTAATTTAGAATAATATTCAAAATTAATTTAAAACTTGAAATTATTTGAAATAATTTGAAACACGATGTAGATTTATGCAGATTTAAAAAAAAGCTTTTTGGAGAATTGTAAAATATTCAAAAAGAATAACAAAAATTGTTGTGATTGCTAAGAAAATTGAATATGATTTTTTAGTTTGAAAAATTAATTTTAAGTGAGTATTTGAAAAATTAAAAAAAAAGGAATCAGGACGATTTTAAGGAACTTTTTTATTTTGCAGTGTTTTAATTTTAGGAAAAAAATCTAATTAAGACAATAAATCAATTTTCAGCCCAAAAGTTTACTTTTCAACAAAATAAATTAATTTTCTATCAAATAATTGGTGTTTTAAATAATAAAATGTACAGGATAAAGTTTCAAACAAAAATGGAATAGTATAATTTCCAGATAAAAACTGTGCTAACAAATTGAATTGAACAAGCAAAAAAACGAATTTTCAACAAAATTGTTAAATTTTCAAGGGAAAAGGTGAATTTATGACCAAGAAGATTAATGTTCTATACAAAAATTACGATTTTCCAACTTAACCAATATAAACGATTAATTTTTAATCAATCATATAATAGTTACATTTTCAGATAAAGATAAATAATTTTTTAAAGAAAAAATTAACTTTAAACAAAGTTGTTAAATTTTCGACCAATCAGATGAATTTTCGACCAAGAAAATTGATAATCTACAAAAAAAGACAAATCTTAAACAAAATACGTGAATTTTTAAAGAAGTTATTTAATTTTAAAGTAAAAAAGACGAATTATCTAGAAAAAGTTCAAATTTTTAAGCGAAAAATATGAGTTTTCAATGAAAGAGTTAAACTTTTAACCAAATAGTTAAATTTTCAATCATAATTAAAAAACCTTGTTAAAAAAACGTATTTTTTTACAAAGTAGTTCAACTCTTAGTGAAATAATCGACTTTCAAACCCAAGAAGATGTTCAGTTGATATTTTAACCAAACAATTGCATTTTTGACCAAAAATGATAAAATTTTCAACCAAAAGGATTAAATTTCTACAAAATAATGTCCATTTCCAACAAAACACATGAACTTTCAACGAAATTATTTAATTTTAAAAACAAAAAGAGTATTACCACCAAAAATTTATAATTTTAATTTTTAATAATATATTTGCATTTACAACAGAACGACTTTACAACCAAAACATATTTATAGTTCATAATTCAACCGAAAAATGTAATTTTTAATCTAAAAGTATAAATTTTCCATAAAACAATTTAATTTCTACAAATAAAGAGGACCTTTTAACAAAAGACATGATTTCTTAACCAAAACTGGTATTGATTGATTGTCAGTTTCAAAAATGTATTTTCAACGAAAGAGATGAACCTTCAAATAAAAAAATAGACTGTTATAATATAACATAATTATAATATTATCATTAT
>NW_022874712.1:0-1946 GCF_010883055.1 Belonocnema kinseyi
TCCATTTATTTGTGCACTGTTCATAACCTAACTATTGATTAGTAATATTTTCTGAAAAAAGTTGCAAATTAATAGTCTTTCTGCAATTGGCAGAAAGCCCAATGTTAATTACTAGAAGATCAAATTTGCTGAACCATGATATGGTGTATTTTTAAAATTTCTCAGGGTTCAGAATTGAGAACGCGAACCTTATCGGAAAAGAGTGGATTTTCAATTTTTTGCACAGCGGTATGAGAAATGTTTTCATAAGTTGTATTGCGGGAGAAGATTGTGTGCTATAATCACATCCCAAATAACATCTGCAGCTGTAGCCGAGTGGCTAAAGCGTCTGACTAAAAATCAGATCTCCTGTGGTTTCTGACTAGAAATCAGATTCCACTGTGGAGCGAATGTTCGAGTCCTAGCGACCGAGGAATTTTTTTTTTTGACTATACAGCGGGAATACCTTTTTCAACGTACTTGTCAAACTTTTATGAATTTTGCTTGTATATATCCATAACGCTATGAAGTTTATTTCATCTCATCACTTTTAAGCTGTCTGAATTTTAGCAGGAACAATCGTCCATTTATTTGTGCACTGTTCATAATCTAGAAATTGATTAGTAATATTTTCTGAAAAAAGTATGAAATTAATAGTCCTTCGGCAATTAACTGAAAGCCCAAGGTTAACTACTAGAAGATCACATTTGCTGAACCATGATATAATGTATTTTTAAAATTTCTCAGGGTTCAGAATTGAGAACAGGAACCTTATCGGAAAATGTGTGGATTTTCAATTTTTTGCACAGCGGTATGAGAAATGTTTTCATAAGTTGTATTGCGAGAGAAGATTGTGTGCTATAATCACATTCCAAATAACATCCGCAGCTGTAGCTGAGTGGCTAAGGAGTCTGACTAAAAATCAGATCTCCAGTGGTGTCTGACTAGAAATCAGACTCCACACTGGAGCGAATGTTCGAGTCCTAGCGATCGAGGAATTTTTTTTTTTGACTATATAGCGGGAATACCTTTTTCAACGTACTTGTCAAACTTTTATGAATTTTGCTTGTATATTTCCATATCGCTATGACATATATTTTATCTCATCACTTTTACGCTGTCTTAATTTTAGCAGGAACTATCGTCCATTTATTTGTGCACTGTTCATAACCTAGAAATTGATTAGTAATATTTTCTGAAAAAAGTTTGAAATTAATAGTCCTTCGGCAATTAAATGAAAGCCCAAGGTTAATTACCTGAAGATCACATTTGCTGAACTATGATATGATGTATTTTTAAAATTTCACAGGGTTTAGAATTGACAGCAGGAACCTTATCGGAAAATTTTTGGATTTTCAATTTTTTGCACAGCGGTATGAGAAATTTTTTCTTAAGTTGTATTGCGGGAGAAGATTGTGTGCTACAATCATATCCGAAATAATATCCACAGCAGTAGCCGAGACACTAAGGCGTCTGACTAAAAATCAGATCTCCAGTGGTGTCTGACTAGAAATCAGACTTCACTCTGGAGCGAATATTTGAGTCCTAGCGACCGAGGAATTTTTTTTTTTTACTATATAGCGGGAATACCTTTTTCAGCGTATTTGTCAAACTTTTATGAATTGTGCTTGTATATTTCCATATCGCTATGACATATATTTTATCTCATCACTTTTACGCTGTCTTAATTTTAGCAGGAACAATCGTCCATTCATTTGTGCACTGTTCATAACCTAACTATTGATTAGTAATATTTTCTGAAAAAAGTTGCAAACTAATAGTCTTTCTGCAATTGACAGAAAGTCCAAGGTAAATTTATGGAAGATAATATTTGCTAATCCAAGATATGATGTATTTTTAGAATTTCTCCGTGTTCAGAATTGAGAACAGGAACCTAATCAAAAAATTATTGCATTTTCAATTTTTTGCACAGCGGTATGAGAAATGTTTTCTTAAGTTGTATTGCG
>NW_022874713.1:0-1508 GCF_010883055.1 Belonocnema kinseyi
AATGTAGGTCGTTCCCGCGTGTGTTGGACAACTAGATAGTATGTGAGCTAAATTCTCGGGGTGTGCATGGCACGCCCTGCAGCTATCATCGGGAATGTCTTGCCTCAAAATGTGGCGACGGTATGTTAAGGTGGAAATGAGACCGTCTTGGCATGCAAAAATCAAACCCTCTTACCAGACTTCAATCCGGGTGATTTAAGGAAAGCAAACGTTAGCTCACAAGACATTGACTGATACTTCACATTTCTGTGGAAGATACCGTGCATCCTCTTATCTAGGAGCTGTTCACGAAAGTTTTTCTCTTGTGCTTTCTTAATCCGGGCTTTCAGGAGTGAGTACTCGAGATGGATTAGATTTGATGCATTTTGCTCACCCCTAATACTGAAGTCAAGTCCGAGTGTTTCAGCAGCCTCCTCCGCTGCTTTGTACAGAAATGCTCCTTTGCCTACTTCCTCGTGATTACTGACCATTTTAAGAAGAAGGTCTCTTCCACTTGCAACTCTATGTGCTGTACCCAGAATAATCCTGTTGTGAAGACATTCAAGAATCAATATTCCGCGACCCCCTTGACGGCGTGAGATGTACAGTAGCGGAACGGAAGACTTAAGATGCATGCTTTTGTTCATGTGCATAACCTTTCTTGTCCCGATATCAAGAGATCTGAGTTCGTTCTTCGTCCATGGAACTACTCCAAATGAATAGAGTAGCACCGGGACGGCAAGGATGTTCGTTGCAGATACTTTGTTCTTCGCCGACAGTTCGGAAGACCAAATCTGTCGAATGAGACGTTTGTACGAGGGTAGTTCAATAAGTCTTTAGAATGACCAACATATGGCGCGCGAATCGCTCCGAATCATCTGTTTTCAGTCAGCACCACTCCCGACTAGATATATGGTGCAGTCACAGTCCACATCTTCTGAGTTTACGTGTTTTTATGACCAATTGAAAAAAAAAATTGTTCGTTAAGAAAAATGGGAAAAAACGAGTTCAGAGCGGTAATCAAACATTTTCATTTAATGGGTTTAACTCCATATGAGATAAAAAATGAAATGGACTCAGTTCATGGCACATCTGCCCCTGCCTTAGCAACGGTTTATAACTGGGTAAATGAATTTAAGCGTGGTCGTACATCAATAAGTGACGAACCACGTTCAGGAAGGCCTGCAGAAGCAAGTACTCCCGAAATCATCAATAAAATCCGCGATATGGTGTTGAAGGATAGAAGATTAAAAGTGCGTGAGTTAGCTGAGGCCACAAGGATATCTATAGGTGCAGTTGTTTCGATTCTACATGAAAAATTAGGCATAAAAAAGCTATCGGCAAGATGGGTGCCGCGTTTGCTCTCAGCTGAGAATAAACGCAATAGAGTTGTCGCCTCTGAGACTCTTTTGGCGCGCATAAGTCGGAATTTGTGACTGTGGATGAAACATGGATACACCATTACACTCCTGAGACAAAGGAACAATCCAAACAGTGGATTTCCACAGGCGAACCAGCTCCAAAGAAGG
>NW_022874714.1:0-1195 GCF_010883055.1 Belonocnema kinseyi
TGATTTTACTTATTTCTTCAAGTGGATTTTTTTTAAGTTTGCAATAACAAAGAAAAATTATCCAATTTGGGGTTTTAAGTGTTTAAACTCGTGATTTATTTTTTTCATAAATAGTTTCATATAATTTTCACATTGTAAACATCATCAATATAATATACTTAAAAACCAGCTGATGTGTACAATGTGAAAATTACTTCCAAACTATTTATGAAAAAAAAATGAATCACGATATTTAAACCCTTAAAACCTCCAATTGGATAGTTTTTCTTTGTTTTCGGAAACTTAAACAAAATTCACTTGAAGAAATAAATAAAATCAAAAATTTTTTCAATCCTTGGTGGGAATTTTTTTACAAGTACGAAAAAGTAAAACTATTTTTACAGGAAAACACCAATGAATAAAATAAATTTTTAAATACTAAGAAATCCAGGTGGCCGTTTTAATCAAGGAAACAAACTTCCGGACATTTTCCGGCTTGCAAAAAATTATTGAATTATTTTAATTCTTTGGAATTCTTTCCTTTTCTATTTTTTTGTAATAGCCTTGATTGCTGAGATGCACCCCTAAACGCCTTATATTTCTTTAGAATTTTTTTTGGATACTTCGATTCTTTGAATTATTTTTATAAACTATTTGGATTACTTTGAAGTTATGAATTCTGATGAGCATAAGAATTGCAAGTGGTTAACTTCTCTCAAACTTTTAAAATTAAATTTTAATTTGCAAGGCACAGTCTAGTTACTGGTTTTTCTAATTTATAATTTGTAAATTATAAGGAAAAAGATTATACGATTCAAATAATTAAGAAACAAAAACAAATGAAAAACAGAATTTTAATATAATTTTGATAAATAATTAAATGAGTAGTGAAAACCTTAAATTTTTCCTCGGAATTAAATGTAAATTGTCAATTTGACACTAAAGAGAAGTGTAAATATTACTTTAGTTATACCTTAATTATGCGAAAAAATAATAAAATATCTTAGGATTTAAAAATACATGCTGGATAAATTTATACAGTGAAGTATTCGAACCTTCAATTCACTATTTTTATAAAAATTATATTTTTTAAAATAATGTTTGAAATTTCGCCACAATTCTAAAATATGACAAGAATTTTTTTAAACTTATTTTTTATAGTATTTCGGACATTTCTCTTTTAAAAGAAACCAGATGAGGAATTAATTTAACTTTT
>NW_022874715.1:0-1011 GCF_010883055.1 Belonocnema kinseyi
GAAAATGATAAGAAACTACAAAAAATTAGGCTGCTTGATGAATTTAAAGCTTTACTTTCTAGATTCCCATCTGGATAAGTTTCCAGAAAATGTTGGTGATTTCAGCGAAAAATAAGGGGAACGTTTTCATCAAGACATAAAACTGATGGAACCACGATATCCGGGTAGATGGGACGAGGTCATGACCACGGATTCGAATATTGACAAGAGATACTAATTTCGTGAGCCACATGATGAAAGTTGAAATGGACGCTTGCGAAAGTTTTAAAGCAGTATCGCAAATTTCCTCGGTAACAAAAAAAGTCCAGACTACGAGAATATTGTTGCGAAAATGATAAGAAACTAATCAATACATAAAAGTGATGGAACAACGATATCAGGGTAGATGAGACGAGGTCATGATGGATGTTTTTTGCTGGATGTTAAAAAGGGAAACGAATGTAGGTCTTAAACGTAAGCGTAACCCTTTGCATCGTTCCTTCGAAGAAACAAGGACACGTTATAGCAGGCAGAAAATAGACTGAAGTAGGTCTATAAATCAATTTAATTACGATAAAAGCAAGATAAAATGTAAACACGAAAGATAGTATAAATATATCCCTTAAGTTTAAGAAAAGCAGAGAGAAAAAAATTTTGAATAAAACTCTTTTTCATTTGCATGTTTAAGTTGCAGTTCTAAATTTTAATTGATACAAACATTGTCAGGTTAATTGAAATGGGGTCATTTCTACTTGCAATTCTAAGTTTCTTCAAATGAGTAATGTGCGTCTAAATTTTTAACCACAATGAAATGAATTTTATTGTGTTACAACGGGAACACTTAAGTCAAGTTGTGTTGCGTTAAGCAAAATTTCGTTAGGTCCTGTTAAGTTAGATTCATTTGTAGGTTAAGATCGAGTTAACCTATTGAATATAGTACACATTTAAGACTGAGAACCGTACGCTTACATAGCTACACGTGTGGTTGAATTTCATTCGGCTAGGTTAGGTTAGGTCAGGTTTTGTTAGGTT
>NW_022874716.1:0-1452 GCF_010883055.1 Belonocnema kinseyi
ATAGTTCTAGAGTTCCTTATCATTTTTAAAAATATTTCTGATTTATATCACGAAAAACTGGTTTAAAAAAAAGTAGCTATAAAAAACCCAAGTTTTTTAGAAAAAAGACCCTATAGTCCCCCACTTTTTTAGAATCTCACTTTTTCTTTTATGATTATCTGGTTAAATTAAAGTCCTAGAGTTTTCTGACATTAGAAGTCAAAGTAAATTAATATCGTCTCAAAAAATAACATTTAAAGAAATGCAAAAAGGTTGACGAATTTTGCGTTTGAATCATCCCAAAGTTCTGTTTAGGACTCATCAATAGGGATACTGAGCGGGGTTCTGGACTTCTTAATAAAAGCGCTACCAAAAAGTATTATAAAATTTCTCGATCAAGTCAGGATTCGAAAGAACTATACGAAAGTTTTAGAAAATCAAAACTTTTGGAATTCATGTGACGAAAAATACTGAGCAAACTGAGAAAAATACTTATCAGAGCGTTGGTATGCAAAAATATAATTTTTTTTTGACATTTTTACTCGAAATAACCCTGTTATACAATAAATCATACTGCATGTATGTTTCAGTGCACAATAATTGCTAGATAATTTAAAATTATCAATAAGTAATTGGAGTTCCAGATAGAAAAATATTTAAAATTTGTTTAAACTAAAGACTTTATTAGCGAGTATCAAATCTGCAGCATGCTTATGCAGAAACATTATGTCAATTATACTTTGCATGCATGTGATTGATTGAAAGAAATAAGTCTAGGGGAAAGATATCTACAAGGAATTAAAAAAGTCAAAAGTTTTATAGATGCTAAATTTAAAATGAACTGTAAGCGCCTTTCCCCTATGAAATACAACCGCTTTTATTTAAAAACACTGTGTTTTGCAACCGAGAAAAGAAACCACATTGCATGTATGTGATAGTGAATATCGGAAAACAAGCTTCTACACTTTGCATGTGTGTGAATCATTTGAGGGGTCACGGGGTTCACATGCAGGAGAGCAAGAAACGTTTTTAAACTGAGCGTATACGCAAAAAAAAAACCAATTGCTTTCGAGAGTTATTGAAATGTAACAAATAATAAATCTGTTCCAAAAAATCATATTTAGCGGTTCCGCAACCCCCATGAAGTTTAACTGAACATTTGGAGTTATAACCACAAAAAAACGATTAAATATTTACCCATAAGTCTGTTTTGTAGGGTCCCAAAAAACACAAATGTGAAGAATGGGGGTTTGCGAGTTTTTGTCTCAAATGATAATTTTTTGCCTGTTTTTAAAAACCAAATTGTTTCTAATGCATAAAGCTTCACTTTTGTTATAACCAAATGTTCAAATAACTCTTTTACAAAATGTTTTTTTGTTTTTTGAAAGGTTATCTCAGAATAGTGTTAGAATGTCGCGGCTTATTCCGAATTTTTGAACTTTTCAATTAGAGCAAGGCAGTAATAATTGTAAT
>NW_022874717.1:0-1973 GCF_010883055.1 Belonocnema kinseyi
ATATAACTCTATATAACTGTTTTCATAGAATAACTAAAAATAATTGTACAAACTACAAGATTCGCTTTTCAAACGTTACGAACAAATATTTTTAAATTTCCATTAATTCCTGAAGAGCACATTCTTTAAAGCAATTCTCGGCCATATTCCCGTGTTCTCGGACATATTCTCGGTCACACAAACTCTTTAGAACTCTAGATGCAAGTGAAATCATTTTCACCGTCTATAACTCGAGGTTCGAGAAGCACTTCTGCAGAGTTCGAAACTCTTTTACATTTAACTGAAATTTCTGAAAGTCTGTTTAAATACTTAACACTATTTTGAATGAAATGAAAATCCTTAAACTCTTGATTTTTCTTTTAATTATCTAAAATGCATAGTAAGATTGTAAATTCCTTTACTCAATTTCAAACCATATTTCAAATTCATTAAAATGCCACAAAATCCCTTAAAATCACTAAAAAAAACTCTTGAACTCATAAGAAGTATATTCAAATCTGTGAAATCTCTTGAAAATTCTTATACTTTTTGAAATTCTTTAAAAATCTGTTTGAATTCTTTAAAATTACTTGAAATCTTTTGAAGTTATTTTATAAACTTCAATCTTTTTTAATTTAAAAGAATTTTTAAATCCCGTTAAATTATTTCGAATTTCCTTAAAATCCTTCTAAACACTTGAAAATATTTTGTAATAACACAGTAATACGTAAACTCTTTTGAAATTTCTTAAATTTTTGTAAAATGATTCAAAATAATTTGGAATCATTAAAAGCTTCTAGAGATATTGAACCCTCCTCATATTGAAATAAACAATTTTTTATTTTAAGTACATGTAAAATCCAACTCAATGAAGGATTTGAGAAAAAAAATCTTAAAAGTAGCAGTTTTTTTTAACAGATGCGTTGGGAATGGCTTTATAAAGATAGAGTAAAAAGTCTCCAACCATATGTGTATGGCAAAGGCCTGCAATGCTAGAAAATGTTGAACAATAATTTGTTTTTCAAATTAACTGAAGAACTGTTGATTCTAGGTCGAACATAGTGATGTGAAAAAATGTTCACAATTTTATAGTGCACAAAAAAGGTTCTATCTATTTTAGACTTATTGTCAACGGCTACTCTATGAAATTGGACTAGCTGTACAATTGTGCGATTACTGAACAAATAAAATAAAAGCTAAGAATATCCTGGAAAGAACGTTGGTTCTCGCGCTTGATTATGTATTTACCTCGCGCTTCGTCCTCGGTCTTTATATTTTCGCATATTCTTGCGCAAACCTTTTAAAATTAAGACTCAAAACATCCACCAGTTAATTTTTTGATTGTGAATTATCTTTCGTTAAAGAGCTTAGCTCGAGAGTTTGAGCGCACCTACGGCACGCGACTGATAACTATCGCACTCCGCGCCCGGTCTTCACATTTTTCCCGTATTCGTGCACGGACCTTTAAAATCAAAGGTCAACGGACCGTCAAATTTAATTTTGTGATTGTGAACTCTCTTTTGTTAAAGCTCTTTTGGCTTTAACAAACACATTCTCATCACGTATCTCGTGCTTCGCACTCGATTTTGTCCCCAATGTCAACTTTTCTACATTATACACAACACTTTCATGTCAAATATAATACATTTTGTATGTAACTCTGTCTGGGATTGGTTCTTCAAACCTTGCAAAATAAAGCACAAATTATATTTATCATGATTATTTTAATATTTGTTTCGTATTTTGCTTTAAATTGCATTCTAAGCTGCGCTCAAACATGCATCATCTGAATCAATTTATATCATTACAATTCATGATATGCATAATATTACAGAAATTTCAAAGAATTAAAAAAAAATGTTTGGAGGGTTATTTTTAGAAATTACAAACTACTTCTTTATTCATAATGTGTCCCCTAAGGGTTTACATGACTTCCATTCCTTACAATCTTTCCGTTTACATCTATATATTTTTTACAATCTTATCTTTTCTAT
>NW_022874718.1:0-1731 GCF_010883055.1 Belonocnema kinseyi
CCTGCCTCTTCCTATCCCCTTTCTTATACAGTGGTACGATCAACCCCTCTCTCCACCCTCTTGGGAATCCCTCCTCCATCCATACTTTTTCCAAACAATCACACTTCGTTTTCTACCCCGTCCATCCCTGCTGCCTTAGATTTTTTCAATTTCCTTATCTCCTTCTCTACCTCCTCATCGTTCAAATCCTCTTTATCTACCTCCCTCGTTCTTCTAATCCCCTCCTCTCTCTTTCGTGTATCTGATCCCTAAAATGAATCCTTAAAAAATTTCCTCCATTCATTGCTCTCTATCTTCTCACTCATCCCCACCTTACGTTTTCTAAGCCTATTAATTATCTTCAACACGTCCCCATCAATTACACACTTCTGAACTGCTCTTCCAGCTCTTCTTCTTTTTCCTTCTCTTCCTTCTAACACATCGCCCTAAGCTCCTTCCTCATTTCTACTACTCCTCCCTTTTCGCGGTTCCTTCCTTCTACATCCTGTACTTCTTTTCACCTTTCTTTTCAGCATTTTGCATTCCCTATCCCACAACGGCTTCACCATTCCTTTCTTCTTCTTCCTAAATACCTTCTTTTGCAGACAACCTGTCACTTTCTCTTGTAGATCCTCCCATATCTCGTCCACTGGCTTCGTCCTCTTTTACCATACCATTCGCCACCGCCCACCCTCTATCCTTCATTCAGATTCTTAGAATCTCATCCTCTTTATTTATTATCTTATCCTTTGATTTTCTTTCAGAGCTCTCCTTTTCGCGGCACAGGCTCCCTTCCCGCCCAATTCTCGCATTAAAGTCTGCCCCCATTACCACCAAACTTTCATCTCTCTCTCCTAGTAAGTTTTCTATCCTTTCTTTAACCCGTTCCATTCCATCCTTGTTGTACACAGTCACAAACTTATACATCGCCCCTCCGATCTTTACAAACCTCATTTGCACGCCCTCCCTCTCTCCCTCTCCATGAACTTCTTCCTCTAATCCATCCCTAACCCCTTTATAATTACCCCACTAGCCCTTCCTTTCCTTTTTACTTTGACCGCCTTCTGTATCCTCCACCTTTACCCACTTGGCAACGTTTTCTCTACTCTATCACATTCCTTTCTCTCTACCCACGTCTCTAACAGTCCAATCACATCAAATTCCTGAATACGAGGTGTGTTCAAAAAGTAAGGTGACTTTTCAATTTTCGCGGGCTACGTACTTTCAAGTTTTAAATTTTTTGTTTTGTTGTGTTGGTACACTCATCACGATCATATGTTCACAGTTTTGACTATATAGCTCGTGTTGTTTTTCTGGCAGAGGCGTAAAAGGTTAGAAGGGTTTGGTGTGCTCGGCGATTTTCTTCTTTCGAAAAAAATGCAGCAAAGAATTTGTATTAAATTTTCTGTGCAAAATAGAATCCAGTGCTCTAAAACTCTTGAAATGTTGACAGTTGCATACGGTGAGTCTACTCTGAGTAAGAAAAATGTGTATAAGTGGTACAAGCTGTTCCAAGAAGGACGAGAGGATGTCGAAGACCAACCTCCTCCACATGGATGTCCCAGCACGTCAACAACAGATGAAAACGTTTAAGCAGTGGAAGAAATGGTGTTGAGAAATCGCCGAATTACGAGGGTAGTTCAATAAGTTCTTAGAATGACCAACAGATGGCACGCGAATCGCTCCAAATCATCTGTTTTCAGTCAGCACCACTCCCGACTAGATATATGGTGCAGTCACAGTCCACATCTT
>NW_022874719.1:0-1175 GCF_010883055.1 Belonocnema kinseyi
TTGACATTTTCTTCTCAAGTGAAAATCTATCTATATTGTTGAAAATTCAACTGTTTTATCGAAAATACCTGTTTTTGGCTGTGATTCGGATTTGAATATTTCCTAAAAATTAGTCTTTTTGGGTTTTTTTTAAATTCTTTTTCTCGATTTACATTTTATATTTCTTCAATTTTGCACATTTGGAATCGAAATTTTCTTGACTTTCAATATATATATGTGTGTATTTATGTGTTTTCGGAGAACCTTAAACAGGACGATTTTTAACGACTCTCAGATATGACGTAGTCGTAAGTCGACCCTTACATTATCTTGAGTTTTCCTTAGCAGTTTCGTGGCAACACTGAAAGAGAGCGGTCTCTTATATACTCGGTTGGACAAAAAGCAAAATAGAAAATTTTCGATTTGGTATAAATGCACTTTCTTAAAATTGTGCTTCGATATGCAGTTACTAGGAAAACCGGAAACGTACTTAACGATAAGTAATTAATAGCAATTCATTATAATTCCACGATAAAAGAAAGAAAAAGAAAGGAAATTTAAACCTACCAACTAAAAGTAACGCCGAGATTTTGAACAGGGGGGGGGGGGGGAACTCGCTTTTTATTGTGAATTCAAAGATATAGGCCTAAGATAAACACACAAGAAAAGATATATATATTTATGTGTGCATATATGTATGTATATATATATGCATTTATGTGTGTGTGTATATATATGAATATGTGTGCATATTTATTCTTTCCAGTCGCTACGCCTACAATGAAATTTGTTGTTAATGGTTCTTTTTTTTTGTCAAAAATTATATTACTTGGCTCAAAACTGAATCATTTTCTTAAAAATTCGACAATTCTGTCAACATTCATCCTTTTCGTTTAAAAAATTTTTTTATTCCGTGGAAAATTCTATTCTTTTAATTGGGGGTATAAAGATCTGGTTGAAAGTTGATCTATTATAGTTGGTTGACATTTTCTTCTCAAGTGAAAATCTATCTATATTGTTGAAAATTCAACTGTTTTATCGAAAATACATGTTTTTGGCTGTGATTCGGATTTGAATATTTCTTGAAAATTAGACTTTTTGGTTTCTTTTTTTAAATTCTTTTTCTGGATTTACATTTTATATCTCTTCAATTTTGCACATTTGGAATTGAAACTTTCTTGACTTTCAATATATAT
>NW_022874720.1:0-10666 GCF_010883055.1 Belonocnema kinseyi
ATTAATATTTATACAATTTATATTTTATACATGAAATAACATAACCTCAAAATATACGCATATCAAGAGGCGCGCGATCTATTCAAATCATGAGAATCGTCATCATCGAAATTTGGAAATATTAAAATCCCAATTTCCTGAATTTATGTCAAAGCAGTTAGCTGTTAGCAGATAGATATATAAATAGAATCGACGAAGTGCTCCGACCGGCAATCGTGCATCTTCGAGTTTTCAAATTCAGAAGAGGAGAAATGGGTTGCGCGCGCAACTCAGTCATTTACAGCGTCTCCTACTATATTCACACGGACATAGCCCTGTCATAGTATTGGACCGCATCTCGTTTCAGATCTGGGATCACTGCAAGGGACTAGGCATGCCATTGCGGTGGTGATGCAATAAGGAGGGAGGTCCGCAACCTTTTGATCTCCCGCGACAAACATGGATTCAACCCCGCTCGCAAAGTTAGGATGGCATGCCTAGTCCCTTGTTTCCTATATTCATGGAAAACAAGAATTCGACTTCGTAGTACGATGAGGGCAGCACCTCGATAGGGCAGAAAATGTGATGTCCTATATATATATATATATATAATTCCCCTCTCCGACGCCCCGTACCGCATCAACGTTTATAATATCTTTGCCAGAAAAGAGGTGGGAGATTGCCGAGATAATGGAATAAGAGAATGTGAAAAACATGCGCTGATAACTGCGCCCTCTTAGCGGATTACCTAAGAGTTACTTTGGAGGTGCAAGGTGCGCGTCGGTAAATGACGAAAGTTAGCAATTTCTTAAGGGCATGTGATACTTAGAAAATTGTCGATTTTGCCAGTTTTAGGTTCCCCCAGCTTTTTTTCTAGAATAATAAATACTTTGTCTTAAAAATTTGGGAAATGATAGTGAACATGCTAACGGACGTCCCCACACACTTTTTTTGTGGGTTAATTAAAAAAAGTTTTAATTTAGCAAAATGTGATTAATTTGCATAGCGCTTAGGAAATAGTATCGATTTTTTCATTGCTAGATTCCCCCAGCTTTTTTCCTAGGATAAGAAATATTTATACTTCCAAACTACACAACATTTTTAGACGAAAACTTTGGACTTACAAATAAACATAGCAACTAATCTCTAGGAACTAACCTTTTTTGCAGGCAATCAAAAAAGTTTATTTTATAAATAATTTCCAAATTATCGGAAAGGCAGAGATGAAAAACGACGTAACCTCAAAATAATGCATATGCATACAATTTTTATTTAGCACAATAAATTTTTTTGTTATTATCCCTCAAAAAGGAGTCCGGGGACGTCCGTTATGATATTTTATAGCATCTCCGAATTCAGTTTTTAAAAATTGTCATTTTTGTAGAAAAAAGCCGGGGAAACTGTATCACATGTCCTTAAATGATTTACCAATAAAGTTTCTGCTCATGGACATAGGAAACACGGGACTAGACATGCCATCCTAACTTGTCGAGCAGGGTTGAATCCACGGAGGGGGGGGGGGAGAATTCCATGAGTGGCGAGAACCGCCATCTTACGATGTAGCATTTGATTATGGGCACGAGCATTTTTGCCGACAAACTGTGCATGAAAATATAAACATGTTGGCGCTGCCATGTTTGTCGCGGGACATCAAAAGGGGGCGGACCTCCCCCCTCATTGCATCACCCCCACAATGGCATGCCTAGTCCCTGGTTTTCTATGTCCATGTAGTTTTCTCATTCTTCGTAATATATGACGGTAAAGCAGTAGAAAGATTTTTTGAGGTTAGAAAAGTTTGATATTTATGTGTCTGAATTTTTTCAGAGCTGAAGCTTGATCCAGGTTTTCGATACAGTCTTTTTTTTAATTATCAAAAAAAATTTTCTCGAAAAATCATATTTTTAATTTTTAAAAAAGTATTATAGAAAGACATTTCGAAATAAGCAAGTGCTGAAAACATTTTTCTTTGACAAATATATTTTTAAATTGAAATAATCAAATATTTATACCAGAGAAACAACTTTTTAAATGTTTGAAGTGTTTAAACATTATTGTTTAAATATAAAATTACAATAATTAAAACAAAATATATTTGTGGATAAGATATTTTGGTTGAAAATGTATATAGTATTTTTTAAATCACAAAAGTTCTTCCGACAAATCGAAATGTTAATTAAAAAACACGTGTTTTCGTGTATTAATTTGTCGGTACAATTTTTTGTATAATTTTAAATTCAAACAATAATTTTTAACTCTTTAAATATTAAACAAAAATTTATTTGATAACAATATTTTATTATTGTATTTTTAATAAATAATTAATATTGATTAAGAAACAATTTTATTTGGAGTGTTTTATTATTTGCGAATTTTCTAATTCGTTAATATTATAAACTGTTCAGGAATTTTATTAGTTTTGTACTTGTATTTTTTCGGGACAGAGAGTTTTACCGAGTCGGGATTTTTATTTTTCGGGATATTTCAGCCGTCCCCATAGAATTACAGAAAATTTGCTCTAATTATAATTTTGGCGCTCGATCTTGTTGATTTTTTCCTACAGTATTAATAAAAAAAATTGTATGGAAATTTTTGATATCACAAAGTTAAGGATAATCACAATTAAAAATTTTTAATTCGCTGTACATCCAATTTTTATTCTTGGATCTTGGCGATTTTTTCTAATCCATTTCAGTCACTGGTAAACGGGGCTGATTTTCTCTAAGAAAATAAGTGATTAAAATTTGAAAAAATTGGGTAGGCTTTTTTGACATCTCGATATGTAAAAAGATAAACTTCAGAAAAATTAAAAACTAATTTAAGAACTATTTATACTCTTATAGGATACCAATACAATTTATACAACACTAATTGTTAAATTTGTAAACTTTTAGGCCTTCAGTTTAAGAACTTTAATTTTAACGTTAAAATTGCTTCATTTTTAGAATACCGCCTTATTGTTTGAATTTTCAGAATTTTCGTTATTAGTTATAGGTTAGGTAAAAAATAACATTATGGGATTCGAAATTGTTAAAACGCGAAAAAGTTTAAATTTAACATTTAAAAATGTGAAAATACACCATTTTCCGTGTTCATTTGCAATCCAGCGAGTCACTTTCTTCCGCTTCTTTTGAAAGTCGATCCTTTGCTTTCAGTTTTCTTTTTAAAATATACATTGAATTCAACGCATTTAAAATTAAATGTTTGCAGCTGCATTTAGATTGAATTATACAAAGATTTTTCATTTTAAAGCCTTAATAGTTGACACATTTTAAATTTGTAGTCTTCAGTATATTGAATAATTTCAAATTTAAAGCTATTAAAATATGTCATCAGAATTTTTGAACGGAAAGTGTTCGATAATTTTAGATTGGAATATTTCAAATTATTTAGTTACAAATTAAAATCGTACAACTTCAAGTTTCATTAATTTTTTCATCATTTGTCACCCCACAAATTATTATTTTTTTTGTAAGAAAATAACGCCTGATTTTTGTAAAAATTAATAAATATATATTAAAGGTTCACTCAAGGTCATTTTTGTTCAAAAAGCTTGTTCCTGTATAAATTGACTCTTATTGTTTCCGATTTCGTTCTGTCACTCAGGGATTGTGTTTTTCATAGAAAACATTGAAATGTGGGTTTTCACGTTTATAAAATTATAATTGAAGCTCACTCGGGGTAATTTTCTATGAAAAATATTGACTTACAAAGAATATTGTTCAAACAATAGAATGGATTTCTTCGCCCGAGACACAAACGTAAATTGTACTATAGTAAAAACAACTAGAAAAATTTAGACGAAAGCCAAATTTATTAAAGAAAACAAGCCTTTGTCGACCTATAAATTCTAATTTTATTTTCTGAAAGGTTTTTCAAAAATCTCTTCGAAATGTCTCTCTAAACGCCAGAGAGACAGACAGATACCGACGTAAAAACTTGTTTTTCTGACTCATGGAGTCTCAAAACGTCGAAATTTCATGAAATTCGCGAAACTAATTTTTCGCATAAAACTCTTCTTATTATGGATGAGAATGTGATAAAATAATCATGGGGCTTTGAAGAAGTAGCGTTTTTCGTCTCTTGCTTTTTTCCATAACAAGCTTTTTTTTTGCTGCAAATGTCCATTTTCGTTTGGTTTTTTGGATTTTGAAAATCCTTTAACTTTGGTAAGTTTGATTTTATCAAAAAAAGTTATCAAAGTCAAAGCCCAATTCAATCCGATCAGTCTTTCGAAAGTTATCCGCTATACAGACAACAACCGCGATGCCGCGGTATGTTAAGCTGGCACAACGCTATGAGGGTATAGAGATGTAACCTATTTCATAATTTAGGGCTCATTTAGGGCTAATTTGGGTCCGCGGTCCTCAATTTTGGGCCCTTTTATTTAAAAAAAAATAGTCTTTGCGCTAGCTTAACGTTAAGCTGGCCGAACATTGCTGTAAAACGTGCTAAAAATGATTTTACGCAAAATTCACCTCATACAATAATTTAGGGCTCATTTAGGGCTCTGGGAATATGATAATGGAAAATTAGAAAAATTGTTTAAACAATTTTTGTTTAAACAATTTTCTTCCTTTACCCTATGTTAAGGCTCACTTGGGGCTCCATAAATATGGTATTTGAATTTTATAATAAATTGTTTAAACAATTATTTTTTAAACAAATTTGCAAAAAAATATTTTATTTTTTCCTGCATAATTTCAGGCTCATTTAAGGCATAATTTAGGGCTCATTGAGGACTAATTTGGGCCCGTAGTCCTAAATTTTGGGCTCTCGTACTTTTTGTAAAAAATATTGTTTGCAAGAGCTTAACAATAAGTTGGTTCAAGATTGCTGTAAAACGTTGAAAAAATGATTTTACTGAAAATTCACCTTATAGAATAGTTTAGGGCCCATTAAGGGCTCTGTGAATATGATAATTAAAAATTTTAAACAAAGAACAATTTTTGTTTAAACAAATTTGCGAAAACAAAATATTTTCTTTTCTTTTCTCTTGCATAATTTCAGGCTCATTTAAGGCTACCGAAAAATCATCGACAGAAGGTCGCCTGATATTTCCTTTACCTTTCTTTTTGGGTTATTCATGGTGCTGTGCCACCTTAACGTTATAAAAAATACATGAAGAAAACAATTAAACCCATTTTTACTGTTCGCATAATTTAGGGCTCATTTTAGGCTAATTTGGGCCCGTGGTCCTAAATTTGGGCTCTTTTATTTTTTGAAAAAAATAGTGTTTTCGCTAGCTTAACGTTAAGCTGGCCGAACATTGCTGTAAAACGTGTTAAAAATGATTTCACGCAAAATTCACCTTATACAATAATTTAGGGCTCATTTAGGGCTCTGGAAACTTGATAATGAAAAATAAAAAAAATTGTTTAAACCATTTATTGTAAAACTCAAATACCATATTTCTGGAGCCCCAAGTGAGCCTTAACATAAAGTAAAGGAAGAAAATTATTTACTTCAATTTTACTAGAATTGTTTAAACAAATTTTTTCAATTTTCCATTATCATATTCCCAGAGCACTAAATGAGTCCTAAATTATTGTATAAAGTAAATTTTCCGTGAAATCATTTTTAGCACGTTTTACAGCAATGTTCGGCCAGCTTAACGTTAAGCTAGCGCAACACTATTTTTTCCAAAAAATAAAAGAGCCCAAAATCTAGGACCACGGGCCCAAATTAGCCTCAAATGAGCCCTAAATTATGCGAGGAGTAAAAAGGGGTTTAATTATTTTCTTCATGTATTTTTTATAACGTTAAGGTGGCACAACACCATATAGAAAAGAAAGGGCAAAGGAAATATCGCGCGACCTTCGGTCGATGATTTGCCAGGTGCCTTAAATGAGCCTGAAATTATGCAAGAGAAAAGAAAATATTTTGTTTTGACAAATATGTCTAAACAAAAATTGTTTAAACATTTTTTTTTAATTTTTAATTATTATATTCCCAGAGCCCTTAATGTGTCCTAAACTATTATATCAGGTAAATTTTTAGTAAAATCATTCTTATAACGTTTTATAGCAATTTTGAACCAACTTATTGTTAAGCTATTGCAAACACTATTTTTCACAAAAAATACGAGAGCCCAAATTAGTCCTAAATGAGCACTAAATTATGCGAGGAGAAAAAATGGTTTTTATTGCTTTCTTCATGTATTTTTTATAACGTTAAGGTGGCACAACACCATGAATAACCAAGAAAAAGGGCAAAGGAAATATCACGCGACCTTCGGTCGATGATTTTTCAGTAGCCTTAAATGAGCCTGAAATTATGCAAGAGAAAAGAAAAGAAAATGTTTTGGCAAATTTGTTTAAACACAAATTGTTTAAACCATTTATTGTAAAATTCAAATACCATATCTATGGAGCTCCAAGTGAGCCTTAACATAGGGTAACGGAAGAAAATTGTTTACTACATTTTTACTAGAATTATTTAAACAATTTTTTTAAATTTCCCATTATCATATGCCCAGAGCCCTAAATGAGCCCTAAATTATTGTATAAGGTGAATTTTCCGTGAAATAATTTTTAGCAGATTTTACAGCAATGTTCGGCCAGCTTAACGTTAAGCTAGCGCAAACACTATTTCAAAAAAAAAAAATAAAAGAGCGAAAAATTTAGGACCACGGGCCCAAATTAGCCCTAAATGAGCCCTAAATTATGAAATAGGTTACATCTCTATAGTCTATACCTTCATAGTGTTGTGCTAGCTTAATATACCTGCGACGCAGGACAGTCATACAGACCCCGACGTAAAAACTTGTTTTTCTGGCTCAAGGGGCCTCAAAACGTCGACATTGTATAAAATCCGAAAAAGTAATTTTTCATAAAAAACTAACACCTTCTCATTTTGGATGAGAATGTAAAAATTATCAACAAGATTTGTTGAAAATCTTTCAAAAAATGAAATGATTGTCCCGTAAGTTAGAACCGAAAAAATACTATTTCAAAAAAATTGAAAGTTGTTCTAAATATTGAGCTAGACTTGCGACCGGGAAAAATCGGGAAATGAAAGTAAATTTGAAAATTGAACTGCAGTTCGAGTATCAAAAATTTAACAGTGATTGATTTTACAAGATGATTCTAGATCTATTCAAAATGATATAATTTACATATTTTCACGTTAAAATTTGAACTAATTTGATTCGAAAGCCTTAGTAGTGACACAAGTGTAAACGTTCGAATTAATGGCTTCTTAAATGAACGCCTTTATTTAATTTCAAAATCTTTTTGAAGTATTATTTCAGTATAAAATATACCATTTTTAATGTATTTACTTTGGAAATTAAAAACAAAAAACAATTTTCAATAATAAACAATTTGAAAAAGAATTGTCACAATTTCAGAGTGAAAAATTTAAACTTTGAATGTTACAATTATAATTGTTTTATTTTTTAATTTGTATTTCGAATGTAGAAGTATTTCATTTTGATTCTTAAAGAACAAGATTTTACAAAAATGTTAGGAAAAATGGTAAAAGTAGCAAAAGTATCAATTTTCTTTTAAATTATTTCAAATCTTTTAAAATTATTTAAAAGTTTTTTCGGAACTTTTAAATATCTTTTAGACTGTTTTGAAATGTTGACTTTTTATTTTGAAAAATAACATAATTTTAAGAGGAGGTATAAAAATATGGCACCACTGAAAAGAATCCCGAAAGGGATGAACGAAAAATCCCAAAAAATGAAATCTTCGGCAAGTGAATAATAATTTTATAAAAATTGTA
The DNA here is from genome assembly GCF_010883055.1 of Belonocnema kinseyi. NCBI lineage: Eukaryota > Metazoa > Arthropoda > Insecta > Hymenoptera > Cynipidae > Belonocnema > Belonocnema kinseyi. The sequence goes on from NW_022874720.1 coordinate 7,708, forward strand.
TTAAAAAATACATTAAAAAACACGTGCACTTTGAAAGAAAAAAATGTTCTGCCTAAATTTTCTTCGTACCTACATAAGAATATTTTTGAAACAAACTTTGCAGGATTCAATTCAACAACGATTTATATCAAAATTTATTTTTATTATTTTTTTTATTAATAAAAAATTCGATTTTTCAGAACTTTTAAATATTTTTTTCAAATACTATGCACATTCTCAAACAAAATTTTTCATACAGAAATATATATTTGATTATTGTATTTTCAATAAATAAATAATATTTAATAAACAATTTTTTGAATTGTTTCAATTAATGAATTTTGTTGTTCGGATATTTTATAATTCAGCAATTTTCTTTAGGGATTTTCAAATTCGATAATATCTTATTGTCCGGAATTTTATTTATTTTCTTTTTCGTGAATTGTCCAATTCGACTTTTATATTTCGGGACTTTTATAATTTCGGGAATTTTATTCTTTGGTTATCTTTCAATTTACGAATTTTACAGTATTTGGAATTTTATTTTTCGGGGTTTTCCAGTCGCTTTTTCCGAAAAATAGAATTCTCACATCACTGTAAAGATTCCGAAATTATAACATTATCGAAATAGAAAAGTTCCGAATTGGAAAATTCGCGACAATTTACAATTTTACCGAACTTGAGTATTGCCGACAGAAAATTTCCGAATTATACAATATCCGGGCTAGACACTCTCTAATTTGAACAATTAAAAAATAGTTTGTTAAAAAATATATTTTTTAATAGAATAATAAAATAGTTATACCAAAGAAAAAACTGTTTTAATGTTTAAAGTTTCTAAACATTATTGTTAGAATTTAAAATAACAATAATTGAACAAATGTATTTTTAAATAAGAAACGTTGTTTGAAAAAGTGCATTGTATTTTTGTACATCACAGAAAACTCTTGCAAAAATAAAATTAATTAAAAAAAATAACAATAAAAGTCGCGTTAAATTAGTCTGAATTGAATCCTGCAAAGTTAATTTCAATTGAAGCTCACGTGTTTTTAAATCTGTGTTTGTATCAAATTTTTATCAAATTATTGTTATTTTAAATTAAAACAATAATTTAACAAAATTAAACATGAAACAAAATTTCTATAATAAAAATACTTGATTATTGTATTTGTAATAAATAAATAATATTGACCACAAAACTGTTTTCTCAATTTCTGCAATTCGGGAATTTTCTAGTTTGTATATTTCATCATTAGACAGCATTCGGCCTGGAGTTTTATTATTCGAAAATTTTCAAATTCGATAATATTGTAAACCGTTCAGAATTTCATTATTCTAGAATTTTTAAATTCGGGATTTTTAGGCTTCAACATTTTATAATTTCGGGAAGTTTACAGTGTCGAAAATATTTCAAAAATTTTAAAAGATTTATAAGATTGTAAACAAATCTGGAAGATTTTGAGGCATTTTTTGCAGAATTTTACATAAAATTTACGACAAAACGGGAATCATTATAAATATATTTTAAAGTTCTGAAAAACTTAAAAAATAATTTGAATTATGTATATTTCGATTAAGCCGTAGTAATTATAATAATTTAAAGTTTATTTTAAAATATATTTTATGGAACATGATATTTTTTATGAATATGCCAGTGAAATTCTGTTCGTCTAATTTTGTTTGCCAATGCGAAACGTAATCTGGCTTGGAACTGCTATCTTAACATCTCAAAATCGAAAGAACAATTTTCATATCACTTGGAGTTATATTTATATTTTTATAAAAGTCTAAAAAAATCCATTGAAATTGCAGACCACAAAAATAAAAATAATATCAAAGAACTGTATATAGATAATATATAGAATGAAAATTATAAGTAATAATTTTAGAAATTGTGTAAAATATATGAAACCGTAATATAAATTACTCATCGGCTTTTATTTGTGGTATTTATTAAAATAACCATATTTTGCAAAGTAATAAATGTAAAAATGTTTTGATTGGCAATTTACTTTGAATCCAAATGGTTCTTGTCCGAACTAAGTAACCATTAGTGCGCCTCGAAGGGCCTACTGAGAGTTGCTTACAGCCAAGTGATTGTTGTCGATGGGTGCTAAAGCCGGAGAGCGGTGGGTAGAGGGGAACTGACAATTTTCGGCGGACGCGCCGTCTACATTTATCGCGCGTAACTAAGCCCGCACCGCATCTACGCTTATAATATCTTTGTCTGTGGTAGCAAAGATATTAGGTCTGTGAAGTAGGGCTAAAGCCTACTTAGTGAATGCATACGCCATCTAGCGGCTTTAAGCATACATGCTCAAGTCAAATAGAGACTTACGTTACCGGTAATATTTAAAAATTCTAAAAGCGCTAAAATGAAATTAAAACTTGAGGATCAGAACTGATAAGAAAATAAAAACCGAATATTCAAATCAAGCCGATCTCGTAGGACTGGAAATGAAACCCGAAACCCCAAAAATACAAAATCTAAAAATAGAAAATGCATTAAAATCAAATTCCCACGAAATAAATTTCCAGATGTGTGAAAACTATGAAGCCAAATTCCCAAAGTGAGAAATCGCTTCTTTCCTTTCCTTTTTTTTGATCTCTTTAAGTAAACACTTAAATAAATCTAAATCACAGGACTTTTGGAGATATTAAGATACAAGCACGTAAAGTTGAAAAGACCATTTTCCCAAGCCCCTAAGCTATCAAACGTAACTTGAACCCCTTTTTATGGCATTTTTTATGAAGGCCCAGGCCCTTTCTCATAAACCGAAGGAACAAAAAAAAAGGGTCCTATTGTCTACAAAACACATATAGTCAACAGCAGAAAATCGAGTCACCAGATAACTGACCCCAATGCTCATATTCCAAGATTTACGACTTAGGGAACGTCTCCACTTACGCCCCAACAAATCGACATCTGAAAGCCAAATGTCAAACCAAAATTGACATGCCCAATTGCCCTTTTAAAATC
>NW_022874721.1:0-620 GCF_010883055.1 Belonocnema kinseyi
TTAACGAAAAATGCCTTTAATATAATTACCTGTAACCTACTGTAGCCTAAGATAAAAATGAGCTTAAAATTCGGAGCATATTTAACATATTCATAATTTCAATAAAATATTTTTTTGAGACCTTAGTTTTTTATGATTTTGTATCTCTGCTAAAAAAGTGCTTTCTTTTCGTCTTTAAGGCCATTCCTGCGGGCGCAACATTTTATAACGTAATTGGAACGTTCTTATATTGTTTCTTGGACGTACAAGTTAAAAGACGTCATTAAAAGGATTTAAAAACTGTCCTAAGTCAGACAAAATAATGTTCTAAAAACGTTTTATGCTCGAGATACGTCTTTAAAGCGTCTCTGAAACATTGTTTGTTTATGGAACGTTATATGGACTGACTTAGGACATTTTAAAGCAGTTTTAAAGATGTTCTTTAATGCTTGTGCCCACTGGGATGTGGCGAGCGGGTCACATAACCTAATTCCTACATTACTGCCACTTTTTTTATTTCCCAACTTATTTTCACATGAAGCGCCACATCAAGTTGAAAATTTTTCATAATAAATAAGAAGCATTATAAAAGGTGGGCTTGGTCCTACAGTGTAACAATGATGAAAAAAGCACACACAAAA
>NW_022874721.1:630-889 GCF_010883055.1 Belonocnema kinseyi
ATAATTATACAAATGTAGATAATCATAAATAAGGTTACTCATAAATAACAAGCATAGTGGCTATCTCAATCGAGTAGCCGACACTCAGGGGTCCTTTGTTAAGCTTTCGGATTAAAATTTAGAAGTAGATTTTTTAAATTTTATAGTTAACAGCCTGAAACATAATAATTCGGAATCTACGGGTTTCGATGACTTCAGATATCTAACTTTTTTTTAAATGCTTAAAATTGGAATTAATAGAACGTTTCTCGTAAATGGA
>NW_022874721.1:1059-1279 GCF_010883055.1 Belonocnema kinseyi
AGCAGGGCTGGGTAGCGACAAAGAAAGGCGAGACAGGTACCAGACAGCGACGGTAGATAGAGGCAGGGAAGTATGGAAGGCGGGAAAGTTTGAATTTGATTCATGGCTAGCGGAGCGTGTATCTCCACGGAAGAAAAAGAGAGCAGGAAGTGTTCAGTACGCCGAAAGAAGAGATAAAGGAAAGAAAGGCAAAGGGGAAATACAAAAAAACTATAGAAAA
>NW_022874722.1:0-1276 GCF_010883055.1 Belonocnema kinseyi
TAATATATAAAATACTACCATATACTAATATGCAAATATTATAATAAATTTTTCAAACCATTTATTATTCTTATTATTAATTTTCTTTTGGAATAGAGTTACAAAGTCTCGTTGTTTTCAAATATTTTAAGTTTTTTTAACCTGAAATGTACAACTTTTTGTCCACCTTTTATTTAGAGACCTAATACTTAATGCAAGCTAACAAACATAATTGCTTAAACAATTTATTGTTGTTTATAACTATTATATCTCAGGGTAATGCCAGAAATTTCCATATCCTGTAAAGGTCATTTATTATGCGTTCATAACAAAAACCTGAAAGGAAAGATAAAAATTCCAGGAAAAACCGCATGTTTCTAGCATTTATTCAAGAGAAGGTAGTTATAAATAATAGTTCAAAACATTAGGTTTGTTGAATCACATTAATATATTAATATATATATTTTTATAAAATAAGAAAGATATTTGAAACATTGTTCAAATTTTGTATATGGTACTTATCAGCGTTAATCTAAGAGAAAATAGATTTAAAAAATAATAAATTGTTGAAACAATCATGTTCCTGCACTTGAATAAATTATTACCTCACTCCAATTAAAAAGAGGATTTATTATAAAGTAATATAGAAAATATAAATATTTCAAACAATTATTTCTGAAAAATTACAATTATTACTGCCTTGCTCTAATTGAAATTTCCAAAATTCGGAATAAGCCGCGACATTCTAACACTATTCTGAGATAACCTTTCAAAAAACAAAAATACATTTTGTAAAAGAGTTATTTGAACATCTGGTTATAACAAAAGTGAAGCTTTATGCATTAGAAACAATTTGGTTTTTAAAAACAGGCAAAAAATTATCATTTGAGACAAAAACTCGCAAACCACCATTCTTCACATTTGTGTTTTTTGGGACCCTACAAAACAGACTTATGGGTAAATATTTAATCGTTTTTTGTGGTGATAACTCCAAATGTTCAGTTAAACTTCATGGGGGTTGCGGAACCGCTAAATATGATTTTTTGGAATAGATTTATTATTTGTTACATTTCAATAACTCTCGAAAGCAATTGGTTTTTTTTTGCGAATACGCTCAGTTTAAAAACGTTTCTTGCTCTCCTGCATGTGAACCCCGTGACCCCTCAAATGATTCACACACATGCAATGTGGTTTCTTTTCTCAGTTTGCTCAGTATTTTTCGTCACATGAATTCCAAAAGTTTTGATTTTCTAAAACTTTCGTATAGTTCTTTCGAATCCTGACTTGATCGAGAAAT
>NW_022874723.1:0-1278 GCF_010883055.1 Belonocnema kinseyi
TTTAAATGATGAACATGATTTTCAATAGTGTAAAATAATTGAGCAATAAACGAATGTGTCGAATATGGCTGCTTTTCAACTTTAGCTACAGTTGGAGTACTGGACTGCTGGATTACAGATTTTTCACGATTCAAATTACATTTAATATTGTAAAATAATTTAACAATAAAAAAATTCGTAAAAAAAATGATATTTTTCACTTTAGCTACAGTTGAAGAACCTTAAATGAAGTATGTACATTTTTACGTTTCTTATCATTATTAGCATCACAAAATAATTTTGTAACAAACAAATTAATCATTTGGTTCAAACTACAATTAATTATGCTATAGCACTTATCGTGGGATACTCAAGAAAAACTGGATATTGTTACATGTAGATTGTTTTTATTGTCATTGAAGAATGGTACAACAATTGTTTAGAGAATTTACACTGGTCATCGTCGTCGTCGCTCACACCGGTTGCTAACCCATCATCTTTGGCCTTCACATCGTACTTCAAATTATTGTAAAACTTGTGATGTTTTTTATCAATGTAGTCTTTGAGACACTTCAGATCAAAGTATTTGGCTTTTGTAATCGCCCTACCATTAGGATAAAGACATTCTAATTCCGTCGATTTAAATTCATCGCGAGTCACATTTTTCTTCGCAATGTTCAGGGCTTGAATGCTTCCGCTGTTGTCATACATTTCAATGCGAAAGGGATCGCTCCGATTGTACAAAAGTCGTCGTGCATTCAACCAGTTGACTTTATCTTTTCTTTCGTCGACCTTTCGGTTAGTGATTTTAGATTCCAACTGACTTGATGAGAAAAAGTGTTTTCTTTTCATTTCCACAACATCGAATTTTGGCTCCTTCTTCCGTGTGTTTCTGATCAAGTCCATCCACTCCTCTGGGGTCTGAATTTCTTCATACAATTTCCTCTCTTTCTCAATCAAACCAAATTGACGATCACAGCTGTTGTAGCTGTGACCAGACACAAAAAATTTTTGTTCAATGGTTTCGATTGTCGAGTTTTCAAGAATATGTTTTAATAGCAAGCTAACTTTTATATTACGATTTTGTCCACTACACGAGTCGGAATATAAAATCACTCGCTTCGTCGTTGGTGGAATTTTGTGGTTCAGGTGATACAAAAGGCAGGAACCAAACTCCTGACCTCCTCGGGATGCCAGATTCTCGCTCCAGATGTACATGTAACCTGAAAAATATATTACGTAAGTATTCGGATTTGTTTCGAATTAATGCATTTTATATTTTACCTTTGTTTGTGACTT
>NW_022874724.1:0-2269 GCF_010883055.1 Belonocnema kinseyi
GTTAAAATTTGAATTAATTTGATTGCAAAGCCTTAGTAGTGACACAAGTGTAAAGTTCGAATTAATGGCTTCTTAAATGAATGCCTTTATTCAATTTCAAAACCTTTTTGATGTATTATTTCAGTATAAAATATTCCATTTTTAATCTATTTGGTTTGGAAATAAAAAAAAAAAACAATTTCCATAGTAAACAATTTGAAAATAAATTGTCGCAATTTCAGAGTGACAAATTTAAACTTGGAATGTTACGATTATAATTGTTTAATTTTTTTATTTGTATTTCGAAGGTAAAAGTATTTCATTTTGATTCTTAAATAACAGTTAAATAAGCATTAATTTAGAAAAAAATCAAATAATCTGGAGGTTTCTGAATGTTACAAAGAAAAGAACAAAATTTGGAGCTCCTCAATAATTTTGAAATACTAGGTAAACAATAAAAATTTCTGGGTAGACTTAAAATGATTTTTTATTTTAAAAAAGTACATAACTCAAAGAGAATGTTTAAAAATATTTTAAAACATTTCAAAAGATTTACAATATTAGAAAAAATCTGGAAGCTCTTAAAAAAATTTTGTGTGCACGATTTTACAAAAATGTTAGGAAAGATGGGAATCAGTTTAAAAGACGTTTAAAAGTTCCGAAAATTTTTTTAAATAATTTAAGAAGATTTGAAATAATTTAAAAGAGAATAGATACTTTTGATGATTTTGAAATGTTTTCAAATGTTGACTTTTTATTTTGAAAAATTACATAATTTTAAAAGGAGGTATAAAAATATGGGACCACTGACAAAAATTCCGAAAGGGATGAATGAAAAATCCCAAAAAATGAAATCTCCGGCACCTGAATAATAATTTTATAAAAATTGTATAAAAAAATACATTAAAACACACGTGTGCTTTGAAAGAAAAAAATGTTCTGCCTAAATTTTCTTCGTACCTACATAAGAACATTTTTGAAACAAACTTTGCAGGATTCAATTCAACAACGATTTATATCAAAATTTATTTATATATATATATTTTTTATTAATAGAAAATTCGATTTTTCATAACTTTTTTATGTTTTTTTGAAATACTATGCACATTTTCAAACAAATTTTTTCATCCAGAAATATATATTCGATTATTGTATTTTCAATAAATAAATAATATTTAATAAACAAATTTTTAAATTGTTTAAATTCAGGAATTTTCTAATTCGGATAATTTATGATTCAGGCATTTTCTTTGGGGATTCTAAAAATTCGGTAATATCTTATTGTCTGGAATTTTATTTATTTTATTTTTCGTGTATTTTCCAATTCGACATTTATATTTCGGGACTTTTATAATTTTGAGAATTTTATTATTAGTTATTTTCAACGTACGAATTTTACAATGTCAGAAATTTTATTTTTCGGGATTTTTCAGTCGATTTTTCCGAAAAATAAAATTCCCACATCACTGTAAAAATTCCGAAATTATAACATTGCAATGTTATAATTTTGGAATTTTTACAGAGATTTGGGAATTTTATTTTTAATTTTCCAATTCGGGACTTTTATATTTCGACAATGCATTGTCGAAATATAGAAGTCCCGAATTGGAAAATTCTCGACAATTTACAAACTTACCGAATTTAAGAATTTTCGAAGAAAATTTCCGAATTATACAATATCCGGGCTAGACAACTCTCTAATTTGAACAATTAAAAAATAGTTAGTTAAAAAATGTTTTTAATAGAATAATAAAATATTTTTACCGAGGAAAAAACTTTTTTAATGTTTAAAGTTTCTAAAAATTATTGTTTGAATTAAAAATAACAATAATTGAACAAATGTATTTTTGGATTAAAAAAGTTGTCTGAAAATGTCCATTTTATTTTTGTACATTACAGAAAATGCTCGCAAAATGAAATTATTATTTAAAAAAATAAAAATAAAAGTCGCGTTAAATCAGCCTGCATTGAATCCTGCAAAGTTTGTTTCATTGGAAGCTCACGTGTTTTAAATTTATGTTTGCATTACATTTTTATACAATTATTGTTATTTTAAATTAAAACAATAATTTTAAAAAATTAAACATTAAACAAAATTTCTATAATGAAAATATTTGATTATTTTATTTGTAATAAATAAATAATATTGACCACAAAACTGTTTTCTCAATTTCTGAAATTCGGGAACTTTCTAGTTTGTATATTTTATCATTAGACAGCATTCGGCCTGGAGTTTTATTATTCGGGAATTTTCAAATTCGATAATATTGTAAACTGTCCAGAATTTCAT
>NW_022874725.1:0-1421 GCF_010883055.1 Belonocnema kinseyi
TTATTTAAGTTTTTCAGGAGTTTTAAATGCCTCAAAATCTTCAAGATTTTTTTTTAATTTTATAAATCTTTTTAAATTTTTGAAATATTTTCGACACTGTAAACTTCCCAAAATAACAAAATGCTGAAACCTGAAAATCCCGAATTAAAAAATTCTAGAACAATGAAAGTCTGGACAGTTTACAATATTATCGAATTTGAAAATTCCCGAATTGCAGAAATTGAGAAAACAGTTATGTGGTCAATATTATTTATTTATTAAAAATACAATAATCAAATATTTTTATTATAGAAATTTGGTTTAATGTTTAATTTTTTTAAATTATTGTTTTAATTTAAAATAACAATAATTGTATAAAAATGTATAAATTGTCGAGGATTTTCCATTTCGGCACTTTTATATTTCGACAATGCATTGTCGAAATATAAAAGTCCCGAATTAGAAAATTAAAAATAAAATTCCCCTATCACTATAAAAATTCCGAAATTTTAACATTGCAATGTTATAATTTCGGAATTTTTACATTGATATGGGAATTTTATTTTTCGGAAAAAGCGACTGAAAAATCCCGAAAAATAAAATTCCTGACACTGTAAAATTCGTACATTGAAAAATGACCAATAATGAAATTCCCGAAATTATAAAAGCCCCGAAATATAAAAGTCGAATTGGAAAATTCACGAAAAATAAAATAAATAAAATTCCAGACAATAAGAAATTACTGAATTTTAAAAATCCTTAAAGAAAATGCCTGAATCATAAAATATCCGAACTAGAAAATTCCTGAATTTAAACAATTTAAAAAATTGTTTATTAAATATTATTTATTTATTGAAAATACAGTATATAATAAAAATAAATTTTGATATAAATCGTTGTTGAATTGAATCCTGCAAAGTTTGTTTCAAAAATTTTATTATGTAGGTACGAAGAAAATTGAGGCAGAACATTTTTTTCTTTCAAAGCACACGTGTTTTTTAATGTATTTTTTAATAAAATTTTTATAAAATTATTATTCAGGTGTCGGAGATTTCATTTTTTGGGATTTTTCATTCATCCCTTTCGGAATTTTTGTCAGTGGTCCCATATTTTTGTACCTCCTCTTAAAATTATGTAATTTTTCAAAATAAAAAGTTAACATTTGAAAACATTTCAAAATCATCAAAAGTATCTATTCTCTTTTAAATTATTTCAAATCTTTTAAAATTATTTTTAAAATTGTTCGGAACTTTTAAATGTCTTTTAGACTGATTCCCATTTTGCTTAACATTTTTGTAAAATCCTGCACACAAAATTGTCTTAAGAGCTTCCAGATTTTCTCTAATATTGTAAATCTTTTGAAATGTTTTGAAATATTTTTAAACATTCTCTTTGAGTTATGTACTTTTTCAAAATAAAAAATCATTTTAAATCTACCCAGA
>NW_022874726.1:0-2673 GCF_010883055.1 Belonocnema kinseyi
GCAATTGTAGACTATTAATTTTTATTAATTATATTAATATAACCGTTAGGTGTATTTTAAAGTTTATAAATTTGCCTAAATTCTTAGGCAAAGAGAATTATTTAAAAAAATCTTTTATTAAATTTGAGATAATTGATTAATAAATTATTTATAATAGTATAAATAAAATTCATATGTTTGAAATTTGTTAATAAAATTATATATTTTTTAATTTAAAAAATTTTTTAAAATAGATAAAATTTTGATTTTAATGCCAAAAATTAAGAATGAAAATGATCATTTTTAAGGTCAATGATGCTAAGTATTTTAAATTTAAATTTATATTTTATAAATTTAATTTAAGCAGTATTACAAGTAATTTTAAAAAAATTCCTTAATATTGCTAAATTATAAAATTCTCAAATTGAAATATTTCTCAATTTGAAGATTCCCGAATAATGAAATCCCCGAATCGAAAAATTCTTAAATAATTAAACTCCGGACACTGTACAATTCCTGAATAGGAAAATTACCGAATAATAAAATTTCTGAATAAATAAATTCCTGAATTGTGAAATGCCCTAATAATAGAATTCCCGAATAGGAAAATTGCCGAATGATTAAATTCTCGAACTGTAAAATTCCAGAATAATAAAACTCCTGAATTGTAAAATTTCCGAATAATGAATTTCCCAAAACAAAAAAATTCCCGAATAATAAAATTCCTTAATTATGAAATTCCTTAATTGGAAAATTCCAGAATAATAAAACTCCAAATCATAAAATTCCCGAATAATACAATTCCCGGATAATGAAATTCTTGAATAATAAAATTCTCTAATTGGAAAATTCCCGAATGATTAAGTTCATGAATAATAAAACTCCGGAATTATAAAATTTCCTAATAATGAATTTCCCGAAACTAAAAAATTCCCGTATAACAAAATTGCTTAATTACTAAAGTCCCGAAAAATAAAATTATCTAATTAAAAAATTCCCGAATGATTAAATTCCCGATTTGGAAAATTCCAGAATAATTAAATTCAAGAATAATAAAACTCCTGAATTATAAAATTTCCGAATAATGAATTTCCAGAAACTAAAAAATTCCCGAATAACAAAATTCTTTCATTTTTAAATTTACGAATAATTAAATTTCAGAATAATAAAATTTCCGAATAATTAAATTCTCGAAAAATAAAATTACCTAATTGGAAAATTCCAAAATAATAAAACTCCTGAATTGTAAAATTCTTGATTAATAAAATTTCCGGATAATTAAATTCTCGAATAATTAAGTTCCCTAATTAGAAAATTCCCAATAGATTAAATTCAAGAATAATAAAACTCCTGCATTATAAAATATCCGAATAATGAATTTCCCGAAACCAAAAAATTCCCGAATAATAAAATTCCTTAATTATCATTTGATAATTAAGGAATTTGAAAAATTTCCGCATGATTAAATTTTAGAATTATAAAATTTCAGAATTATAAAACTCCCGAATCATAAAATTTCAGAATAATGATTTTTCAGAAACTAAAAATTCCTGAATAATAAAATTCCCGTATAATTAAATTTCCGAATTGGAAAATTTCAAAATAATAAAACTCCTGAATTAAAAAATTTCCGAATAATGTTTTTCTCGAAACTAAAAATTCCTGAATAATAAAATTCCCGAATAATTAAATGATCGAATGATAAAATTCCCTAATTGGAAAATTCCCGAATTATTAAATTCAAGAATAATAAAACTCCTGAATTATAAAATGTCCGAATAATGAATTTCCCGAAACTAAAAAATTTCCGATTTGGAAAATTCCCGTATAATTAAATTTCCGAATTAAAAAATTCTAGAATAATAAAACTCCTGAATTAAAAAAAAATTTCGAATAATGATTTTCCCGGAATTAAAAATTCCTAAATAATAAAATTTCCTAATAATTAAATTATCGAATGATAAAATTCCCTAATTGGAAAATTCCCGAATGATTAAATTCAAGAATAATAAAACTCCTGAATTATAAAATTTCCGAATAATGAATTTCCCGAAACTAAAAAATTCCCTAAATGGAAAATTCCCGTATAATTACATTTCAGAATTATAAAACTCCCGAATCATAAAATTTCCGAATAATGATTTTCCCTAAACCAAAAATTCCTGAATAATTAAATTCAAGAATAATAAAATTCCTGAATAATAAAATTCCCGAATAATTAAATTATCGAATGATAAAATTCCCTAATTGGAAAATTCCCGAATGATTAAATTCACGAAGAATAAAACTTCTGAATTATAAAATTTCCGAATAATGAATTTCCCGAAAATAAAAAATTCCCGAATAATAAAATTCCTTAATTATCAAATTCCCGATTTAGAAAATTTCCGCATAATTAAATTTCTGATTTGGAAAATTTCAGAATAATAAAACTCCCGAATCATAAAATTACCGAATAATGATTTTCCCTAAACCAAAAATTCCTGAATAATTAAATTCAAGAATAATAAAATTCCTGAATTATAAAATTTCCGAATAATGAATTTCCCGAAACTAAAAAATTCCCTAAATGGAAAATTCCCGTATAATTAAATTTCAGAATTATAAAACTCCTGAATCATAAAATTTCAGAATAATAATTTTCCCGAAACTAAAAATTCCTGAATAATAAAATTCCCGAATAATTAAATTATC
>NW_022874727.1:0-2838 GCF_010883055.1 Belonocnema kinseyi
TCTTGATTAACTTTCGTGCTAAATTATCTCTTCCAAATATGAATAGGAAATTTTTTATTTTTCTATTAAATATACCTATTTTCAAACAAGCGTCTTGTCTCTCATATCTTATTTCAAAATGTAAACATGAAAAAATTTGAACCAATTTCTAAATTTGAATTCTAAATATCTTTTAAATTAACTCCAATTTTTCCAAATATTTAGCAGAGCGATTTTCATTTGATCGCGGTTTACCTGCTTGACGTACCCTCGCGCTGTGTCGAGCATTGCCTGAGGGTGACCCTTTTGTCCTCATGACGAATAAAACACGGGACATAACATTTTTATAATATTGTAATTAGCAATTTCAAAATATTATATTCGAAATGTACGTTTATTTGCGATTCCAACGATATTTTACTTGCAATGAAAAGATTAAAGTTAGAATAAGTTGTCGCAGATATGCTTATTGTTATTTTTCAGCAATTCCAGTCATCGTTTCCAAAGAAATAAACATTAATATACAATTTTAATATTTACTATGACTTTTGAAACAATTTTCAATTGTTCAAACAAATGTAAATTATTTAAACAATCATTTATTCCCCATAAATTAAAAAAATCATCTTATTTTCTTATTGAAATGCAATATTTTGTCATTGTTTGGAGTAGTAAATTTGTCTAGAAACATTACTTAATTATTTGAACAATTAATTATTTTTTATTTTCAAAAATTTTTCAATTGAGCCAGAGATGTCCAATTTTATTCAAATTGGTATCATATCCTACTTTCTGTTAAATAATTATATAATTTTGACACATTTATTTTATTGTTTAATATTTTTTTTTCTTTAAACAATATTTATTTGGTAAAGCAGTTTTTTCGGTAAATAAAAGAATTGCAATAAAATAGAACACATAGCATTATGTTTCTGACTTTATAGCGTATAGAAAGAAAAAATTTACCACTTTTTAATTGTTTAAACAAATATAATTTGTTTAAATAACTATTTTTCCAAAAATACTTTCGAAATCGTAATTAATTATATGTCTTCTATTTAATAGTTATCGAAAAATAACTGCTTCAGTAAATGAAAATTGTGTGAAAAAATAGAACTTTGTTAAACATTAAAAGAAATGTATGAAAATTATGTAATTATTATTATATATGTATTATATATGTATTTATGTATGTATGGATGTATGTATGTATGTATATATGATATTAAATATACTTCTTTAATTTTCCAATCAAAATCAAAAGAAAACTTTCTGTACGTAAAAATTAAGTGAAAAATGCACTTAACCCTTTTTTAATAAAACCAATGTCAAGCCAAGAAACATTGCTTCGAAAATGATTTTTCAAAAAGTTTGTTTCCAGCGATGCATACTTGCTGAGAACATTTTTCTCTTAATTTTTTTAAAACTTTTTATACTTTAAAATTGTACATTGAATTTGAAAATTATGCTTGAATTATTATTATTATTATTATTATTATATAAACTACTAATCTGTAAAGATACCATAATAATAATTTGAAATTTAAATAATATATATTAAAATAATCAGGTATAATTATTCATATTATTATTATCAAACTATTATTGTTCTAAAAACTAAAGATAATAAATTTAAAAATTTTATTTATTATAATAACATTTTATAGTTGAAAAAATCATTAAAACCAATGCTTGGTTAAATAATTAAATTTAAACTGTAATGTGAAATTCAACAATTTTCAAGGAATACTTAAAATTGTATACATTGAAACATTTAGCAGGTAAAAATTAAAGAATTTTACAAGTTAATAGTTGAAGGGGTTTTTTGAAATTTGATTTTTGTTGTTGAAGATTTATCATTTTAGTTGAAATTCATCTACTTGGTTGAAAACCCGTTTTTTTTCTAATTTTAAATTAATTTTTTGAACTAAGAATAAATCTTTTTGGTCAAAACACTACGATTTTAGTAGCATATTTAGCTCTTTGGATACAAAATAAATTGTATTGTTGGAATTTAATGTTTTTATTTGAAAATTTAGCTATTTCATTTTTGGTTAAAAATTTATCTTTTGACTTCTTCAAAGTAAGTGGGTAAAAATTCATGCATTCTGTTGAAAATTCATTTTTGTTGTTGAAAATATTAATTTTCTTAAACTGGCAATTCAACTATTCCATTTATTTCATTCTTGTTTGTTTGTCAATTGAACTATTTGTCGTTTAAAATTCACCTTTAAAAAAAAAAGAATGTTTTTTCATGTAAAATTACAAAACTTAAACAATTTTTTTTTTAAATAGTGTTTTAACCGTAATAAGGTGCTAATTCTATTTTCGTAATTTTGGGCTCACAACTACGCAGCCATTCATACCTAGTATTCTTACAACAGAAGTAGACCATAAAAGGAGGAAAATTTCCAAAATTTATTAGGTTCAACCAGGTATACGGACTATAGGCAAAGATATATACGGTTCTTACTTAATTCCAAAATGCTTTCTAGATTTTCCCCGCAAGTAATTGACTGGTTCAAACTTAAAAGGCCGTGCATAAATATGGGTCATATATATTATATTTAGTACTTATATTACTGTTTTCTTCTATTTGATTTGAATAACTGTACACTTTAAGGTAGTATTTTGTGTGAATATATTAGTTATATTTTCTAAAATATGCGATTCTAATTTAAAGGCGAAAGAGCCGTCAATCATTTAAATCATACAATTAAAAAAAATGTTGTAAAAAGCTCTGAATAAAAAGTTTGTAACATTTTGAAATGTTCAAGCATTTTTATAAAATTAATCTTTTGCCTGACAAACAAAGCCACTGATAATAAACAATGAAGTTCTTCAAAGTATTTTTTTTTC
>NW_022874728.1:0-1817 GCF_010883055.1 Belonocnema kinseyi
CAGTAACTGCATATCGAAGCACAATTTTAAGAAAGTTTATTTATACCAAATTGAAATTTTTCTATTTTGCTTTTTCTCCAACCGAGTATATAAGAGACCGCTTTCTTCCAATTTTTTTATGGAACTGGTAACTAAAAGACAAGATAATGTGGGGGTCGGCTTGCGACAGCGTCGTATCCGAGAGTCGTTCAAAATCGTCCTGTTTAAAATTCTTAGAAAACCCATAAATACACACACATGTATATTGAAAGTGAAGAAAATTTCAATTCTAAATGTGCAGAATTGGAGAAATATAAAATGTAGATCCAGAAAAAGGAATAAAAAAAGACCAAAAGACTCATTTTCAAGAAATATTCATATCCGAGTCACAGCAAAAAACAGGTCATTTCGAGAAAACAGTTGCATTTTCAACAATATAGATAGACTATCACTTGAGAAGAAAATGTCAAGCAACTAAAACAGATCAGTTTTCAATCATACATTTGTACCCCAATTAGAAAAAATTGAATTTTCCACCGACTAAAAAGTATTTTTAAACGAGAAGGATGAATGGTGACAGAATTGTCGAATTTTGAAGAAAATGATTCAGTTTTGAGCCAGGTAGTATAATTTTTGACAGAAAAAGAACCATTAACAACAAATTTCATTGTAGGCGTCGCGACTGGAAAGAATAAGTATGCACACATAATCATAGGCACACATATACACACATGCACACATATAAATACATACATATATATATACACATATATATATATACACACACATATATATATATATATATATACATATACATCCCCTCTTGTGTGTTTATTTTAAGCCTGTATCATTGAATTTACAATAAAAGGTGATCCCCCCCCCCCCCCGGCCCGGTTCAAAATCTCGGCGTTATTTTTAGATTGTAGGTTTAAATTTCCTTTGTTTTCTTTCTTTTATCGTGAAATTATAATGAATTGCTATGAATTACTTATCTTTAAGTACGTTTCCGAATTTCCCAGTAACTGCATATCGAAGCACAATTTTAAGAAAGTTTATTTATATCAAATTGAAATTTTTCTATTTTGCTTTTTCTCCAACCGAGTATATAAGAGACCGCTCTCTTCCAATTTTCTTATGGAACTGGTAAGTAAAAGACAAGATAAAGTGGGGGTCGGCTTGCGACTGCGTCGTATCCGAGAGTCGTTCAAAATCGTCCTGTTTAAAATTCTTAGAAAACCCATAAATACACACACATGTACATTGACAGTGCAGAAAATTTCAAATATAAATGTGCAGAATTGGAGAAATATAAAATGTAGATCCAGAAAAAGGAATAAAAAAAGACCAAAAAGACTCATTTTCAAGAAATATTCATATCCGATTCACAGCAAAAAACAGGTAATTTCGATAAAACAGTTGCATTTTCAACAATATAGATAGACTAGCACTTCGGAAGAAAATGTCAAGCAACTAAAACAGATCAGTTTTCAATCATACATTTGTACCCCAATTAGAAAAAATTGAATTTTCCACCGACTAAAAAGTATTTTTAAACGAGAAGGATGAATGGTGACAGAATTGTCGAATTTTGAAGAAAATGATTCAGTTTTGAGCCAGGTGGTATAATTTTTGACAGAAAAAGAACCATTAACAACAAATTTCATTTTAGGCTTCGCGACTGGAAAGAATAAGTATGCACCCATATTCATATACACACATATTCACACATGCACACATATGCATACATACCTATATATACATATATATATATATATATATACATACACACACATATATATATATATATATACATATACATCCCCTCTTGTGTGTTTATT
>NW_022874729.1:0-1009 GCF_010883055.1 Belonocnema kinseyi
ACTTTTAGCTTCGCGTACACATTTTAGGTTAGGAAGTATGAAAGTTTAGAAGTAAAGAAAACGTGTGGAATTGATTATAATTAGGTAGTGTTTAGAAAGATTTGCAAAATATCTTATGTACATTTAACTGGGAAGGTGAAGTAATTTTATAAATATCAAAAATTTAAGTATCATTACCTTCACCAAAGACACTACGTGCTTCGTATAAATACGATAAACGCTGAAAGCGCAAAATGCTTTATCGGGCACACTGATTGGAGTAAAATTTCCGATAATATTATATAATTAATGAATCACAAAATATAATTATTACTAAGAATTGAACGACCACAGAATTAACTATTTTATTGAATATACACGTGTAAGAAAATTCACGAAATGGTCGGCATGCACAATCATGTATAACGTTTGGATTGGCAGTTAAAAGAAGATGGCTGCTTAGCGCGCAAAAATTCGAAATCTGCCAAATTTTAAGTGAAGTATTTCAGAAATTTCGAAATGCAATAAAATATTAGATTTAGAGAAATACTTTTAGTAGAACTTTTTTTTGAATATTTCGTTCATGAAATTCGTATTTTACCTCCTCGAGCTGAAACAAAAATTGAAATACAGACCAAAACTCTACAGGCAGTAATTTACAATTTTCTATAGAACCAGTTAAAGGGATTCTATATTAGTAGAAACGGTGCTGAAAAAAAGATAACATGTTCGTTATTGCTTCTATCAGTTGAAAACAGATGATCTGTTTACAGCACTTTTTGGATTTATTAAGTTGGAAACAGTGATATAAGTTATACCGTAAAAACTAAAGGATTTTATCATTAATGTTGTATCTGCTAGTCTCAATGAATTATAGACAATATTTTCGAGATTAACAGACACATTATTTTCAATTATTTTTTGAAAGAATAATGAAATTCGAATTGTTATGTAATAAATTCTATATAAACGTCTAATTAAGACTTCATTGCATTTGACGAAAATATTTCATTACCTGCTTTTATATGCT
>NW_022874730.1:0-1297 GCF_010883055.1 Belonocnema kinseyi
CTTTTAACACCTTTTAATTTTACAATTTTTTAAATTAAATTATTTTAAAATACGAAATAACCGTTTAAAATTTTTTATGACTTTAACATTTGAGAGATTTCTTGTTAAAAAATACAAATTACGCTATTATTTGTAAGGTTCAACAGTTTTTAATCAAAAATTAAAACTTCTTTTGTTGTTGAAGATTTATCATTTTAGTAGAAAATGTAATTATTTTGTTGGAAATTTGTTATTCTCTTTTTTTGAGTTGAAAATTCAATTATTTTGATATTAAATTAATTTCTAACATTTTCAATTGCGAACTAAAATTTTTATCTCTAAATAAAAATGCAAAAATATTAATCTGGAACAACTTAAAATAAAAACAATGAAACTTTTATTTTAAAAAGTTTTTAGTTAAAAAATTAATTTAATCGTTCAATTTTTAATGTTACGAACTGAAATTTTTTTGAATTATTATCATTTTGAATCTTAAAAATAATAGCGTAATTTGTATTTTTTGACCAGAAATCTCTCAAATGTTAAAGTCATAA
The DNA here is from genome assembly GCF_010883055.1 of Belonocnema kinseyi. Classification (NCBI taxonomy): domain Eukaryota; kingdom Metazoa; phylum Arthropoda; class Insecta; order Hymenoptera; family Cynipidae; genus Belonocnema; species Belonocnema kinseyi. Next base: position 534 of record NW_022874730.1, read on the forward strand.
AAAATTGTAAACGGTTATTTCGTATTTTAAAATATTTGAATTAAAAAAATTGTAAAATTAAAAGGTGTTAAAAGTTTGTGTTTTATACTTATGAATTATTGAGCGTTTAAATGAAATATTTCTGAATTAAAATTTTTTTTCAAATTAATTGTATGTATTTCTGAATTAGATCAGAGATTTTTTGAAAAAAAAATTTAGATCTGGGACAAGCCATTATAAACAACAATTAAAAACTATACAAATTTGAACAGAGTGGTTAGAAATAAAAAGCCTTTATTTGTTAAAATTGTAATGAGCTAAATTTTAAGTTTGAACGCTACAATTTTAATTTAGAATAATATTCAAAATTTAAAATTTGAAATTATTTGAAATAATTTGAATCACGATGTAGATTTTTGCAGACTTAAAAAAAAAGCTTCTGAGAATTGTAAAATATTCAAAAAGAATAACAAAAATTGTTGTGATTGCTAAGAAAATTGAAAATGATTTTTTAGTTTGAAAAATTAATTTTAAGTGTGTATTTGAAAAGATTTTAAAAATTAAAAAAAAAGGAATCAGGACGATTTTAAGGCAATTTTTTTATTATGCAGTTTTTTTAATTTTAGGAAAAAAAATCTAATTAACACAATAAATCAATTTTTAACCCCCAAAAGTTTACTTTCCAACAAAATAAATTAATTTTCTATCAAATAATTGGTGTTTTAACTAATGAAATGTACAGGATAAAGTTTCAAACAAAAATGGAATAGTACAATTTCCAGATA
>NW_022874731.1:0-1860 GCF_010883055.1 Belonocnema kinseyi
TAATAACATTTTTGAAACAAACTTTGCAGGATTCAATTGAACAACGATTTATATCAAAATTTATTTTTATTATTTTTTTTTATTAATAAAAAATTCGATTTTCAGACATTTTTTATGTTTTTTTCAAATACTATGCACATTTTCAAACAAATTTTTTCATCCAGAAATATATATTCAATTATTGTGTTTTCAATAAATAAATAATATTTAATAAACAATTTTTTTAATTGTTTAAATTCAGGAATTTTCTAGTACGGATATTTTATGATTCAAGCATTTTCTTTGGGGACTTTTAAAATTCGGTAATATCTTATTGTCTGGAATTTTATTTATTTTATTTTTCGTGAATTTTCCAATTCGACTTTTATATTTCGGGACTTTTATAATTTCGGGAATTTTATTATTGGTTATTTTTCAATGTACGAATTTTACAGTGTCAGGAATTTCATTTTTCTCGATTTTCAGTCGCTTTTTCCGAAAAATAAAATTCCCACATCACTGTAAAAATTCCGAAGTTATAACATTGCAATGTTATAAATTCGGAATTTTTACAGTGATGTGGGAATTTTATTTTTAATTTTCCAATTCGGGACAATTTACAATCTTACCGAATTTAAGAATTGCCGACAGAAAATTTCCGAATTATACAATATCCGGGCTAGACAACTCTCTAATTTGAACAATTAAAAAATAGTTCGTTAAAAATTTTTTTGAAATAGAATAATAAAATATTTTTACAGAGGAAAACACTTTTTTAATGTTTAAAGTTTCTAAAAATTATTGTTTGAATTGAAAATAACAATAATTGAACAAATGTATTTTTGGACAAAAAAAGTTGTTTGAAAATGTCCATTTTATTTTTGTACATTACAGAAAACGCTCGCAAAAATAAAATTATTATTTAAAAAAATAAAAATAAAAGTCGCGTTAAATCAGCCTGCACTGAATCCTGCAAAGTTTGTTTCATTTGAAGCTCACGTGTTTTAAATTTATGTTTGTATCACATTTTTATACAATTTTTGTTATTTTAAATGAAAACAATAATTAAAAAAAATTAAACATTAAAACAAATTTCTATGATAAAAATATTTTTGATTATTGTATTTTTAATAAATAAATAATATTGACCACATAACTGTTTTCTCAATTTCTGCAATTCGGGAATTTTCTAGTTTGTATATTTTATCATTAGACAGCATTCGGCCTGGAGTTTTATTATTCGGGAATTTTCAAATTCGATAATATTGTAAACTGTCCAGAGTTTCATTATTCTAGAATTTTTTACTTCGGGATTTTCAGGTTTCAGCATTTTGTTATTTCGGGAAGTTTACAGTGTCGAAAATATTTCGAAAATTTGAAAAGATTTATAAAATTGTAAAAAAAAGCTTGAAGATTTTGAGGTATTTAAAACTCCTGAAAAACTTAAATAATACTTTGAATTACATATATATTTCGAGTCAGCTGTATCAATTATAATGATTCAAAGTTTATTTTAAAATATATTTTATGGAATATGACATTTTTTATGAACGTGCCAGTGAAATTCTGTTCGTCTAATTTTATTTGCCAATGCGAAACTTAATCTGGCTTGGAACTGTCGTCTTAACATCTAAAAACCGAAAGAACAATTTTCCTATCACTTGGAATTATAATTATATTTTTATCAAAACGTTAGAATATATAATAATTAAGAAATTGAAAAATACATACGAGAACTTTATTAGACGAATAGTCTAAAAAAAGTCCGTAGAAATTGCGGACCACAAAATTAAAAATAAAAACTAAATAATATTAAAGAACTATATATAGACAATATATAGAATGAAAATTATAATTAATAATTTTAGAATTAGTGGAAAA
>NW_022874732.1:0-1572 GCF_010883055.1 Belonocnema kinseyi
AAGAATTTTTAAACGAGAAGGATGAATGTTGACAGAATTGTCGAATTTTGAAGAAAATGATTCAGTTTTGAGCCAGGTAGTATAATTTTTGACAAAAAAAAACCATTAACAACAAATTTCATTGTAGGCGTCGCGACTAGAAATACTAAGTATGCACACATATTCATATACACACATACATATATACATACACACACACATATATATACACACACATATGGATTTGATTATTTATCCTACATTGTAAAAAAAACCAAAAGTCCTAAAGAAAAAGTGAAGATAGTTCTAGATTCTCCTCGGCAATATCTCCAGGTGTTTTTTTCATTTTTTGAAAAAATTAATTATCTAAACAATTATATTGTTTATAATTTTTAAAAATTCATTTAACAATTGTGGTAAACAATTCAGAGTTGTTAAGTGAAAAATAATATCCAGAACTTTCTTCAGTTTTTCTTTAGGACTTTTGGTTTTTTTCATAATGAAGGATATATGTTAATGAACAACGTAATTGTTTAAAAAATAACTTTCTGAATAAAGTGAAAAACATACCTAGAGATATGGCTCAGAAGATTCCAGCGGTGTTTTTAGTTTTTGGCTACGTCTATTATTTCATTGTTTATTCAAGGTCGAATTTTCAAATCTATATGCATAGCTAACTTCTGGGTCGTAAACCATGCACTTGTCACCAGAGCTTGAGTTCAGTACATTTTCGATGCTTGAATCAAACACATCGAATGATTCTGAGTTTCTTACGAACGATAAAAAAAGCATTTATCATTTTGAAAGAGTTGTCTTGAGTTTCTGGTTACTTCTCAAAGCTTTTCTAAAAGTCGAGTCTGATAAACATTCTTTTTTTCATGGTTAAATTCTTGGTCGAGACCACTCATACCCGCTCCTAACTTAGTGCTTCTGGACGAGTTCACCCGCATTCACAAGGATTGGCAATTTTTCTCCCTTGTCAGGCTTTAGATGCCCCGCTCAGCCTACAAGGCAACCTTGTGAATCCTCCAGAAGTCTCTTTCTTTGAGGAGTTTCGGTCTTTTCTTGGGAAGTCCCGCTAATTTGAGTTCTTTTGAGGAGTTTTACTCTTTGAGTATTCCTAAACATGGTATCACGCTGAGCTTGAAAAGTTTCCAGATTTGCTAACTATTTGTGAGTAACTGTGCCTAATTCAAAAGCAACATTTCTGTAAACTGATTAGTTTGTCACCGTTCCTTCAACTTACCCACTTTTATTTGGATTATTGTGTTATCAATAAAAACGGATTAACATGTGAAGAGTGTCAGTGATTTCGTTCACCAGTACCAGTTTTAGTGTTGTTTTGTGTGATTTTCAAATTGAGATTAATCATTTTTCTTTCTTTTGGAATCAAAATTCTGAAGCAATCTTTCCAAATCATATTGGAATTCCGTTCAATTTCGATGTATTGAAACTTGAAAAAGTTTTAACATGAATTTTTAAAATTGAAATTCGTTTTACATCAACATTCTATTAAACGCATGCGACTTTTAAAATTTGGTACTCGTAAACATTTCAGGAATCATGTTATTAATTTAATCACGAGATACTTCT
>NW_022874733.1:0-1398 GCF_010883055.1 Belonocnema kinseyi
CCAGGAAGGACACCCGGGATAAGCTGCACCGGTGGTATATCCTCCTACGGGAATTCGCCTTCACGATCGAGCACGTGCCTGGCCGTGACAATGAACTGCCAGGCGCACTCTCACGGTTTCCGGACCCCAACGAGGCCTCACCAGGAGAACCGGATATCCAGCGCCTGCTGCCGCCCGTTCGTAGCCAAGGTCAGTCGTCTCCACCAATGCCCACTATCAGCACCATCGGTCCTACGGACATGGACTGCCTCTTCAACGCCGTCATCGAGGCTCAGCAAGAGGATCCGGAGATCAGCGAGAACGTCCGCCGTTGTCAATGGGTACAAAATAACCACCTTCGGACCCCCATCGAGGATATCTTTGTCCGTCAACACAGGCTCACGACCAGCGGATTTTGGAAGCAGGACAAGGAAGGAAACGGTTGGAGGTTATTGGTACCGGCGGCTTTGAGACCTCGCGTTCTATGGCAGTACCACGACACCGAGCTCGCTGGACATCCTGGCGGAGAAGAGACAATACGTGCCATCAAGCAGTTCTACTTCTGGCCCGGAATGAGCCGGGAGATCCGCCGCTACGTAACAGGATGCCACCTCTGCATCTGTTGCAAGCCCGTGCGGGGAAAGCAGCCAGATAACCAACGACCACGTGCTGCTACGAAGGCCTGGGACACCATCGCCGTGGACATCATGGGACCTTACCCTCGAACCAGCCAAGGTCACGCCTACATTCTGGTCGTGACGGATCTTTTTACACGCTGGATAGAAGCGTTCCCAATGAGAAACGCTCACGCACCTCGCATCATTCAGCTCCTGGAAAACGAGGTGTTCAGCCGCTACGGATACCCACGCCGGATCCTCAGCGATAACGGACCACAGTTCACCGGGCACCTATGGGCAGAGGCCAGTCAACGATGGGGATGCAGGTTATGGACTACGCCCATCTACCACCCCCGAGCCAATCCAACGCTGAGAAGAAATCAGGAGATCAAGAAAGGTCTCCGCCTACGTTTGCACCAAGGGAACCAACGTACCTGGGATCGACACCTGCCCAGCTTACTCTTCGGACTCCGGCGTCGTGCCAATGCAGCCACCGGCACGACGCCCAGCTACCTGCTTTTCGGCCAGACCATTCCTGGACCAGGCGAATGGGATCCCGCCGAGATTCCCGAGGCCGTTCCACGAGCTGAAGACCTTCAGCAACGGGAGATAGAGGCCCGTGCACAGCAGCAAAGGTACCAGGCCCGCTACACCGCCACCCCAGCACAGCCACGGTACACCCCAGGGGATTGGGTGTACTTTCCGAACCACCAGCTCTCCAACAAGGCAGCCGGATTCAACGCCAAGCTGGCGCCCAGCCGACTTGGCCCCTACCAGGTGCTGGAGCACCTCACTGGGGACG
>NW_022874734.1:0-1786 GCF_010883055.1 Belonocnema kinseyi
AACATTTCATAACGATTTCAAAACATTTCCAAAAGATTTCAAAGATTTGATCCAAATTTAAAAAGATTTCAAATATTTTAATTATTTTAAATTAATAAAAAAAAGATTTTACAGAAGTTTTGAACATTTCACAAATATTTCAAAAAATTAAAAAAGATTTCAAAGATTTGACCAAAAATTTAAAATTATTTTAAAAAGATTTCAAATATTTTAATTATTTCAAATGGATAAAACAGATTTCGTAAATATTTCAAAAATTTTACAGATATTTCGAAAATTTTAAAAATTGTTCAAAAGATTTGACTATGATTTCAAGGATTTCAAAAATTTCCAATATTTAAATAATTTAATAAAGATTTCAGAAAATTTTTCAAATATTTCAAAACATTTTACAAAGATTTCCAAATTTTCATAACTTTTTCCAAAGATTTCACAAATATTTTAAATATTTTATAAAGATTTCAAAGATTTTAAATATTTTAATTATTTCAAATGGATAAAACAGATTTCGTAAATATTTCAAAAGTTTTACAGATATTTCGAACATTTCAAAAATTGTTTAAAAGATTTAACAAAGATTTCAAGGATTTCAAAAATTGTTACAAAATTTTGAAAGATTTCAGAGATTTAAAATATTTTAATGATTTCAAATGGACACAAATGATTTTCCAAATATTTCAAAGATTTTAATAAAATTCTCAAAGATTTCACAAAGATTTCTAATATTTTAATAATTTCCAATGAATGCAAAAGATTTCATTAATACATCATAATCATAAAGATTTCAAATTCAAAGATTTCAAAAGATTTGACAAAGATTTCGGAAGTTTCACCAATTTGTCGAAATATTTCATAAAGATTTCAAAGATTTTAATTATTTCAAAAATTTTACAGATATTTCGAACATTTCAAAAATTGTTACAAAATTTTGAAAGATTTCAGAGATTTAAAATATTTTAATGATTTCAAATGGATACAAATGATTTTCCAAATATTTCAAAGATGTTAATAAAATTCTCAAAGATTTCACAAAGATTTCTAATATTTTAATAATTTTCAATGAATGCAAAAGATTTTGATAATACATCATAATCATAAAGATTTTAAAAGATTTGACAAAGATTTCGGAAATTTCACAAATTTGTCGAAATATTTCATAAAGATTTCAAAGATTTTAATTATTTCAAAAATTTTACAGATATTTCGAACATTTCAAAAATTGTTTAAAAGATTTAACAAAGATTTCAAGGATTTCAAAAATTTTTACAAAATTTTGAACGATTTCACAGATTTCCAATATTTTAATAATTTCCAATGAATGCAAAAGATTTCACTAATACATCATAATCATAAAGATTTCAAAAGATTTGACAAAGATTTCGAAAATTTCACAAATTTTTAAATATATTTCACAAAGATTTCAAAGATTTCAAAACATCTTAAAGATTTTTAACGATTTCCATTATAAAGCATTTCTATTTCTTGCTACGACAGTAAGTCTCGAGACTTTCATTTATCAAAAAAAAAAAATAAAAAAAAAAATAAATAAATAAATATTTCAGGTCTGAGGATGAAGACGAAGTTTCGCACAAGAAAGCAGACGAATCCACATCCAGTGACCGAAAGAGAAAAAAGAAAGAAAAAAAGAAGGTGTGTAATTGGAAAGTAATCAATAACTTTAAATTTTCTCTTCTTTATTCATAATGTGTCCCCTAAGGGTTTACATGACTTCCATTCCTTACAATCTTTCCGTTTACATCTATATATTTTTTACAATCTTATCCTT
>NW_022874735.1:0-1013 GCF_010883055.1 Belonocnema kinseyi
TCTTGCCCTGGCTGCCCTACGACCTACTTTCAGGGCAGTACCTGCGAGCTTGGCCAGACCACCCCTTTCCTCAGGGGTCCTTTGTTATAAAATAGGAAAAAAATGTGAGATTAAAAAATTCGTCATTTTGTGATCAGTGACTTAAAAGTAATATATTTGGCACCTACGTATTGTTCCGATTCCAAAAACATGTAATTTGTCTATAAAGGTTGAAAATTTGAGAAGTATTTAGTATTAAATTGACTGTCAATCTGATGTTTCTTGATTATAAACTCCTTCAAATTTTTTACTTTTCTAGGCAACTAATATATCATTGGAATCGGAAAAATTCGTAGATGCTGATAATGCTATTTTCAAATCGCTAATTGAAAAATAAACGTTTTAAAATTTCCTTACTTTGACATGCCTGTGGACAAAAGACCCTTGCTGGAGTAAGCTCACTCACACTAAGATACATGAATAGACCGAAAAGTTGTAGAAATAATTAAGTCGGGTGGAGCTTGACCATACCTGAAAATGAAGCAAAAATTTTGCCGACCACTACACTAGACTTACCCTCACATCGCTGACTAAACAGGAGTGTTGTGTCCAGCCTTTACAGAAACTAACTTTTTTGCATTCTCCAAAATTTTTTTTAATTAATGATACTTCCAAGGTATGTTCTTTTTCACTTAACAACTCTGAATTGTTCATCACAATTGTAAAATAAATTTTTCAAAATTATAAACAATATAATTGTTTAAATAATTAATTTTTTCAAAAAATGAAAAAACCTGCAGATATTGCCGAGGAGAATCCAGAACTATCTTCACTTCTTCTTTAGGACTTTTGGTTTTTTTTATAATGAAGGATAAATAATCAAATCCATATGCGCCATGGGATATCGTAAAGCTAAATTGTATTTGCTAAATGTATTTGCTTAAAAGTTCAGGTTATTTGTTAAAAATTAATTCTTGTTGGTAATACATTTTTTTCTTGGTTAAAAATAATCTTTTCGATTAAAAATTCATATA
>NW_022874736.1:0-1755 GCF_010883055.1 Belonocnema kinseyi
AAGTTGATTGGCTACTTTGGGTGAAAATTCAAAAAGTTACAGAATTTTCAAAATGTCTGAGACAATTTTTTTCAAGATTTAAAAATTCCATGTACGGGTATTTGTAATGATTGGAAATCCGAACAATTTACATCATCGATTTCTTTTGATAAAAAGAATATTACCAGAATTATAGCGTTTTCAACAAATTAAAAAAAATACCAAAATGGAAATTGTAAACTAACCAGCACGAGACTTGAAAAAAAACTCGAGAGAAGGAAAACGTTGTTTTTTGAGAGCCCTACAAGATTATCATAACAACTTTTCAGATTGTTTTGAATAATCGAAAATTCAAATTTTGAAAAATTTTCCAAAAGTTTTTTATCAATTACTTTTTGACACGAAGGGTAGTTTTTATTTTATTCGTAAAAAAAATTACATTAAGAATATAAAGTATAAGTGTTTGGACAAACGACATAAGAAATGAAAAAAATAAATAGATAAAACTTGTTTACCTTAAAAAGAGCTAATGAATGTGTTATTAATCTAAAATGCTATTAACAATTTTCTGTGTTATTAATGTTACTAATGTCGCAACATTTCGGAAATCTGAACATTTTCTTCGAGACATACGATAAGCGCACATAAGGAGAATACATACATAAAGAATACATAATAAGGAGTAAATGAAAACAAATTCACGAATTGGATAATGTTTGGATGAAACCAGACATAATCAAGGATGTTCAGAAATCATTAATTAAAATTCACCTATAAAGCATCAAGGTTCAAAATGTCATTCTTTGACTATCGCGATTTTTTTACAATTATAAAATGTCATATGAATAAAAAGTTAAACTTTACGTACCAAAAAAATAAGTAAGGAAAGAAGATAAACAAAGCAACCTCGCAATCCCTTTAATGCATGTTTGTTTTCCTTATTTTGCCCTTTGTTATTTCTCAATTTTTTAATTCATAAAAAATATATTTGTCAATATTTTGGTGTTAATTTAACAAAGATTGTCCAAATGACAAAATTTAATTTAGATTGTGTCAAAATATAAATGCAATAACAAAATTATTATGAACTGAAAAAAATTTAAATTTCAAATGTGATAAGCACGAAATTACAATTTATCTTTAAGATTCAAAGTTAAACTTCAAATGCAAACGCATTTTCTGTTAAAGTTTAGCTTTTCAATTTTCACAACACTCATCCTTGGGAAGGTATATATAAAAAATAAATACGTTTCCGGTTGAAAGCAAGGTCCAGTAGTACAGCTTAAACTATTTGGAAATTATCTTTTCTAGGCAAAAATTATAAGCCCTTTTTATAAATAGCTATTTCCTTTATCACGAAATCACAAACAAAAATCAGATTTTATAATTGTGTTTCTTTTCACTTCTTTCTACTCCAAAATAGTTATTAGATGGAAGAAAATTGTTTCTTATACACAAAAAGTATTTAAAAAACAGTTTTTAAACAACTTGAAAAAAAGTTCAGAGGTTTAAACTGTTCAATATATAATAAAAACGCTACAAACAGAAAATTTTCTTCTACTTTTTTATGTTTGACCTCAAACTATTCAATTTTAAAGGCTATAAATTAATAATGTGAAAAATAAGTAAAATATTCTTATAAATTTTTATTTGAAACAGGTTGGAGCTAGAACTGGAATTGACGGGGATTTTGTGAGGTTGGGAAAAATAGGCAAATGGCAGTGAATTAATTTTTTGACCGGGAAATTTATGAATTTTTAGAAAAGAAATTGGTCC
>NW_022874737.1:0-1434 GCF_010883055.1 Belonocnema kinseyi
TTGTGAAAAATGGGAGTGTAATCAAGTCAATTTTTTAAGGCCAGCAGGCCGGAAAATAAACGTTTATCTGTCTACATGTTCAGTTACAAATATTAATTATAGGAAAACCTGTATAAACATACATGAGTAAATCTGTGAAAATAAGTGTACACTCAGTTTTAGTTGTAAATTGTTTTATCAATTGTTATACTTACGTGAAATAAAAAAAATTGTGAAACAATATTTTTCATTTAAATTAAAATAGGTGTAGGAGCTCGAGCCATATTTTCGATTTAAGAGATTGAAAGAATTTTCGAAAAAGATTATGAGATAGCGTCTACTTTATACATTTATACTTCAATGAAGCACTCGAATATTTCATTAGCTTCTCTCATAACAAAATTATTCTTTAAAGAATTATTCAGCTTTTCATCCCTTTGGAAAAAATGGAGATGGTTTATACTTTTATTTTTTCTTTGTTGTTGGTCCTTAGATCTATTGGTAAATATAATAATATAACTTATCTGTAACTTTTATTATATTTATGGCTCACGAAATCCTTAAATTGTTGCCAATCAAGTTATTGTGAAATCATGCATATTTTTTATATTTTGTGTACTTTACCTTGTTATAGTAAAAAAAATCCAGTAAATTCAATATGATTCACATAATTATTTCCAATTATAAAGTATTTTTTGCAATTAGCGGATTGTTTTTGTCATTACTAAAATATGGCTTGCCACGTGTGCAATAATCCTATATATCACTTTTAATATTTATTTAAGCATTTAAAAACAAAAACTATACTTTAACGAAAATTCCGAATTTCAAAAGAAGCGAGTCTCTAACAGTTACTTAGAGGCGAGGTTATATCTGACGGGAAACCCTCCCTTTTACTAAACAGGCTTCGGGCCCTCAGCATCGGTGAATTCGGGGAAGACGTGATTAGAATTATTTCCATTAAACAAATGTCGGCACACGCAATGCAAATTTCAGTCTTGAAGCTATTCCATTTTCAACCTCTGCTACTGTTGTTATTTCCGGCTTAACCTCTATGACGGAAGAGTTCCGAAAACAACTTAAAGAACATAACCATTTCATTCGTAAAGATTTCTCATGCTTTTCTTGGCTTCTTCGAAATTAAAATAACAGCCGCTCGTGGAAAAAAGTCGGAAGGGTGCTGCTTCTACCATACAATTTTAAGAAGGAGAATTGGATTTAATCAGTTCGCAGGTGATGGCCAGTTCAGGCGCCCCAACATCCAAACGTCTACGTATTCGCGACATCAATTGGGCTCAAAATTTATCCCTATTCATAATTAATGATTCATGTGTATTAATACTACGAGACAAACATATTAGTTTAAATCTTAACTTGAAACGCGACAACTCGTGGAAGTTTTGCATTGCGCCAGCGCCGAATCTCATTTTCGGAGCTGATTCGCTTGCCTACTAT
>NW_022874738.1:0-1020 GCF_010883055.1 Belonocnema kinseyi
AAGACCCCTAAAAACCACCCTTAAAATAACCACACCTAAAATGTTAAAAATGACCATTTTGATTGTCGATATTTGAAAATATAAAGACGTCCAAAATTCTCTATTTTTAATTCAATAATTATAGAGTGGTTGAGAAAGTTCGGCAAGACCCCTAAAAACCACCCTTAACATGTCTGCACCTAAAATGTTAAAAATGACAATTTTGATTGTCGATATTTGAAGATATAAAAACGTCAAAAATTCTCTTTTTGTATCTCACTAATTATAGAGGAAGTGAGAACGTTCGTCAAGGCCCCTAAAAACCACCCTTAATATAACCACACCTAAAATGTTAAAAATGACCATTTTGATTGTCGATATTTGAAAATATAAAAACTTGAAAAATTATCTTTTTTTACCTAACTAATTATAGAATGAGTGAGAAACTTCGGCAAGACCTCTAAAAACCACCCTTAAAATAACCACACCTAAAATGTTAAAAATGACCATTTTGTTGTCGATATTTGAAAATATAAGAACGTCAAAAATTCTCTTTTTTTATCTCACTAATTATAAAGGGAGTAAGAAAGTTCGGCAAGACCCCGAAAAACCACCCTTAATATAACTACAGCTAAAATGTTAAAAATGACCATTTTGATTGTCGATATTTGAAAATATAAAAACGTCAAAAATTCTCTTTTTTTATCTCACTAATTATAGAGGGAGTGAGAACGTTCGGCAAGACCCCTAAAACCACCTTTAATATAACCACACCTAAAATGTTAAAAATGACCATTTTGATTGTCGATATTTGAAAATATAAAAACGTGAAAAATTATCTTTTTTTACCTAACTAATCATGGAGTGAGTGAGAAAGTTCGGCAAGACCCCTAAAAACCATCCTTAAAATAACTACACCTAAAATGTTAAAATATTTTGAAATATCGACAATCAAAATGGCCATTTTTAACATTTTAGGTGTGGTTATATTAAGGGTGGTTTTTAGGGGTGTTGCCGAACGTTCTCACTCCCTCTATAATC
>NW_022874739.1:0-1325 GCF_010883055.1 Belonocnema kinseyi
TCGAAATTAAATTATATTAGAAACTACAGTTTTAATATCATACAATAAAAGTGATTATTAATCAATTTATCTTTCCGTAGATTTCGGTAAAAAAGTGTTTTTTTTTCTACAAAAGCACTCGAAAAATAATGCAATATTTGCATTTTTGTTTATTTAATGTTGATTGACATACTTTTCTCTTTGGCGGCCTTCTCTCGAAACGAAATTATATTCGAAACTACAGTTTTAATATCAATAAAATAAAAGTGATTATTAATCAATTTCTCTTTCCGTAGATTTCGGTAAAAAAGTGTTTTTTTTTTTCTACCAAAACACTCGAAAAATAATGCAATATTTGCACTTTTATTTATTTAATGTTGATTGATATACTTTTCTATTTGGCGGGCTTCTCTCGAAATTAAATTATATTCGAAACTACAGTTTTAATATCAATAAAATAAAAGTAATTATTAATCAATTTATCTTTCCGTAGATTTCGGTAAAAAAGTGTTTTTTTTTTCTACCAAAGCACTCGAAAAATAATGCAATATTTGCACTTTTGTTTATTTACTGTTGATTGATATACTTTTCTATTTGGCGGGCTGCTCTCGAAATTAAATTATATTCGAAACTACAGTTTTAATATCAATAAAATAAAAGTAATTATTAATCAATTTATCTTTCCCTAGATTTCGGTAAAAAAGTGTTTTTTTTTCTACCAAAGCACTCGAAAAATGATGCAATATTTGCACTTTTGTTTATTTACTGTTGATTGATATACTTTTCTATTTGGCGGGCTTTTCTCGAAATTAAATTATATTCGAAACTACAGTTTTAATATCAATAAAATGCAAGTGATTATTATTCAATTTATCTTTCCGTAGATTTCGGTAAAAAAGTGTTTTCTTCTACCAAAACACTCGAAAAATAATGCAAAATTTGCACTTTTGTTTATTTAATGTTGATTCACATACTTTTCTATTTGGCGGATTTCTCTCGAAATTAAATTATATTCGAAACTACAGTTTTAATATCAATAAAATATAAGTGATTATTAATCAATTTATCTTTCCGTAGATTTCGGTAAAAAAGTGTTTTTTTTCTACCAAAACACTCGAAAAATAATGCAATATTTGCACTTTTGTTTATTTACTGTTGATTGATATACTTTTGTATTTGGCGGGCTTCTCTCGAAATTAAATTATCTTCGAAACTACAGTTTAAATATCAATAAAATAAAAGTAATTATTAATCAATTTATCTTTCCGTAGATTTCGGTAAAAAAGTGTTTTTTTTTCTACCAAAGCACTCGAAAAATAATGCAATATTTGCACTTTTGTTTATTT
>NW_022874740.1:0-1084 GCF_010883055.1 Belonocnema kinseyi
TTACCAGAGAGTTAATAGTGATGAAGTTAGGAAGATTAAAAATAGACTAGCAAATAAAATTAATAGGGAAATTTCTAAAATTGAAAACTCTAATTGGGACCGTAAATTACAAAATCTAGAAATTAAAGATAATAGTCTATGGAAAATGTCAAAATGCTTAACAAGTAAAAATAGAAATTATACGCCTACACTGCATGGGCCTAGAGGTCTAGCGGTGGAGGATAATGATAAAGCAAATGCACTGGCAGAGCACTATGAGAGGGTCCATCATTTAACGGATAACTTAGGGGACGATGACACCGAGAGGTTCGTCAACGCGGAATATAAACGGGTTCAAAACGAAATAATTAATAAAGAGGATATAGAACTGGTTAGGCCGAGCGAAATCAAGAAAGCAATACTCAGGACTGGATCCAGAAAGGCTCCAGGCCTGAATGGGATACAAAATATTGTTTTACAAAATTTGCCCAAAAAAGCCTATGTACAACTAACATATATCTTTAATTCGTGCCTGATGTTGTCATACTTCCCAGAGAACTGGAAAATTGCGAATGTTCTTCCGTTTCATAAGGCAGGAAAGGACAAACTTATCCCTGCAAGTTATAGACCAATTAGTCTTTTGCCTACTCTAGGAAAATTATTCGAGAAAATTATATATAATAGGATAAGCAGTTTTGAAGAAAAAAATAAAATACTCATTCCGGAACAGTTTGGTTTTAGACCAAAAAGAAATACCGTTGCACAGTTAGCTAGGGTAACCAACTTTATTAGTGCAAACTTTAATAAAAAAATATCTACAGCAAAGTTAATCCTTAATCTGGAGAAGGCTTTTGACACTGTTTGGCACGAAGGCTTGATTTACAAATTAAAAAAGTATAAACTACGAACATATATTATTAAAATTGTCCAAAATTATATCAAAAATAGAAAATTTGTGGTTTCTGTAAATGGAGTAAGATCTGAAGAACAGGACATCGAGGCTGGAGTACCGCAAGGTTCAATTCTGGGTCCAATCCTATTTATTTTCTATATAAATGATGTACCACGAATGATAGGTGTGCTGCTTTCATTATTTGCAGACGAT
>NW_022874741.1:0-1791 GCF_010883055.1 Belonocnema kinseyi
TACCCCCATTTACCTTTTTCACGTGCATTCTTTCATTCTCCCTCATTCGCTCCCCTAGCACCCTCTAACTCCTTCATCCATTCTTCTCCTACTCCATCTTCATTAAAAATTGAATTTTCAATTGAAAATTGAAAAATTGAACGATTAAATTAATTTTTTAACTAAAAACTTTTCAAAAAAAGTTACATTGTTTTTATTTTAAGTTGTTCCAGATTAATATTTTTGCATTGTTATTTAGATATAAAAATTTTAGTTCGCCAATTGAAAATGTTGGAAATTAACTTACTATCAAAATAATTGAATTTTCAACTAAAAAAAAGAGAATAACAAATTTCCAACAAAATAATTACATTTTCTACTAAAATAATAAATCTTCAACAACAAAAGAAGTTTTAATTTTTGATTAAAAACTGTTAAACCTTAAAAATAATAGCGTAATTTGTATTTTTTAACCAGAAATCTCTCAAATGTTAAAGTCATAAAAATTTTTAAACGGTTATTTCGTATTTTAAAATAATTTAATTTAAAAAATTGTAAAATTAAAATGTGTTAAAAATTTGTGTTTTATACGTATGAATTATTGAACGTTTAAATGAAATATTTCTGAATTAAAAATTTTTTCAAACCAATTGTATGTATTTCTGAATTGTATCAGAGATTTTATGAAAAAAAAATTTAGATCTGAGACAAGCCATTATAAACAACAATTAAAAACTATACAAATTTGAACAGAGTGGTTAGAAATAAAAAGCCTTGATTTGTTAAAATTGTAATGAGCTAAATTTTAAGTTTGAACGCTACAATTTTAATTTAGAATAATATTCAAAATTAATTTAAAACTTTAAATTATTTGAAATAATTTGAAACACGATGTAGATTTTTGCAGATTTAAAAAAAAAGCTTTTGAGAATTGTAAAATATTCAAAAAGAATAACAAAGATTGTTGTAATTGCTAAGAAAATTGAAAATGATTTTTTAGTTTGAAAAATTAATTTTAAGTGAGTATTTGAAAAGATTTTAAAAATTAAAAAAAAGTAATCAGGACGATTTTAAGGCAACTTTTTTATTTTGCAGTTTTTCTAATTTTAGGAAAAAAATCTAATTAATACAATAAATCAATTTTCAACCCAAAAGTTTACTTTTCAACAAAATTAATTAATTTTCTATCAAATAATTGGTGTTTTAACTAATAAAATGTACAGGATAAAGTTTCAAACAAAAATGGAATAGTACATTTTCCAGATAAAAACTGTGCTAAAAAATTGAATTGAACAAGACAAAAAAATGAATTTTCAACAAAAATGTTAAATTTTCAAGGGAAAAGGTGAATTTTTGACCAAGAAGATTAATGTTCTATCCAAAAAAAAAACGATTTTCCAACTTAACCAATATAAACGATTAATTTTTAATCAATCATATAATAGTTACCTTTTCAGATAAAGATAAATAATTTTTTAAAGAAAAAATTAATTTTAAACAAAGCTGTTAAATTTTCGACCAATCAGATGAATTTTTCACCAAGAAAATTGATAATCTACAAAAAAAGACAAATCTTAAACAAAATACATGAATTTTTAAAGAAATTATTTAATTTTTAAGCGAAAAATATGAGCTTTAAATAAAAGAGTTAAACTTTCAACCAAATAGTTAAATTTTCAATCATAATTAAAAAACCTTGTTATAAAACTTATTTTTTTTACAAAGTAGTTCAACTCTTAGTGAAATAATCGACTTTCAAACCCAAGAAGATGTATAGTTGATATTTTAACCAAACAATTGCATTTTTGACCA
>NW_022874742.1:0-2646 GCF_010883055.1 Belonocnema kinseyi
GCGAGGGCGCATACTTTGAATAAAATATTTGTTATCATTCTCTTGAAATAAATGTGTTTTTATCTTGAAAAAATACCGGTTTCATATGTATACACCTGGTATATAGCTAAGGCTATAGAATCACATTTATGTTTTTGTGCGTACAATAAGTGGAGAATGTGTCTCTCGTGTGTGTCCTCCGTCTGTCCTCGCTTCCTTCTTTCTGATATACAAAGAAGGTTAAATATAGAAGCCCCTCTGGTACGCGGTAAATAATGCGTATGAATTTTTTTGCTAAGAACTGAATTCAAGACAGCAATTCAGGACGTCTTTATAACTCGAGGGTTAGAATAGAACTAGATATGCGCCAGGTCTCGACGCTACACTATGGTCCTGTATTCTAGAGAGGCACGTATGGCCCAAGGGTGTTAGTGGGAATAACGCACGAGAGTTAAACTTTCGTCAAACCCCCCTTTCTAGACAGTTTTTGGTCCTCCAAAATCTACAATTTCACCCTTCTAGGATTCAATTTGATACCTTTTTCCAGTAGTGGCCGAGCGCCCCTTACGAAAATACACCGTTCGGACACCGTTGAAAGACCGTTGAAAGGGACCATTCGGCTACCGTTGAAAATGACCGCTTGTTTCTCAACGGTCTTTTCGCGCGGCGGCTGGCCGCCAAGACCTTTTCTACTGATGCCAATTATGAAAATTTTCCTGGAAGGTGAGAGCGCAGAGGGAAGGTTCTCTATACGGTGAGAGCCACTGTTGGGGGAATGAATGGTTCTGAAGTCCAGTAGATGGCGACACACTTGCCGAAATAACGAAAGTATGAACTCTTCGTATTTTCGACCCTCTCTCTTTTCTTTCCTTATACTAATTTTTCACATCCAACTTCTTATTGTTTTTAATAATTTTTATACAGAAAAAAAAGTCAATTGCAGAACTAATTTTTCCTTTCAATTGCCATATAACTTTTGAAAAAATAGCATTTTTTATTCGTTTTCCCCTACAGGCCACAATTTTAGAGGTTTATAAGTATCCTCGATCGTATTTGTTTTATCTTTCTGACCATAATTGTCTTGAATAGTGTTATCAACTCCTGCTGTTTATATTCATTTAAGATGGTGCATTTATTAACATTTACGATTCCTAGTACGAACTGTACTATGGATTAGTTATATCATAATACATGTCAGTACTAAAGTATCGCAATGCTTGATGCGACTGATAATAAATTTCTAGCTTTCCATATTCTCACCATTCAGCCATGTATAAAAATAAGTGAATAACTGTTTCATTCTCAAGTAATTAAAAAAGTACTAAGAGTGATTTCACGTATACAGATATAAAAATAGCTTATAATATTAAATGAATTAATATTTTTATTAATAAAATATAGTATAATACTAAACATAATGTATTTCTAATAAATTAAAAAAGGCCCCTAATTACAAATAATTTGGGTATTTTTCAAAAGCTAGGACAGTCTTTGATTTATACTTTACATGTGAGCTCTCTCTTACACTTTTCGAAGAGATATGCCATTTTTAACTTTTAAAAGGGATATGAACAGTTTATTTTTCAACATTTGCGTATTTGTCTATCTTGTTGCGCAGCCGAGGTTCAAATAATTTTTTACATGAATATCTTAATTAATAAAAAAATGTGAAAAACAATTATTACCTATTTCAAGTAATAACACAGGCAAAGAAAGATTTTATATCAGAAACCTGCCATAGTATTTCTAAAGGATTTTGGTTAGTTAGTTTTTGCTATTTTTTAGATTTTTATTTTTTATTTCACCCATATTTTAACATATTGCTTTAACCCATTACCACCTCAAAGCTACCTCCAACTTTTTACGGAAGAAAACATTAATCTATCATTAATTTTCAAACATTTTCAGTGTTTCCTAATCATAATCTAATCAACTGTATGATGTCCGCGTGGTCGTTAATGAGTCAAGGCATTGATAAAACTAAAATTCAATGTATTATATTTCAGCGAAAAAAATATATATTTGAGCAAACTCAACGGCATTTGATAAGTAAAGACTTATAATTTCAGGTTCTCTGAATCTACGGGTTTAAAATGATTTAACTATTAATTCTTTTAATTTCAAACATAATCATTTACCATCTATAAAGATTCTAAAGAAATTGAGTTTTACAAACACAGAATTAAAAATTCATAAAATTTAAGCGGTACTATTTTAAAAAATTGACTATAGTTGCTCTTACATATTATTCACTTTTTAACTAAAAAATCCTTGACTTTTATGTCTGTAAATTTTAAAATATTGTTCAATTAGGCTGATGCAGTATACATATTAATATGAGAATTACGTTTAATCACAAAAATAATTTAAAAGTTAAGATTGATGCAATTCTTACTAAAATCATATATCTCCGATAATAATTCGTGAAATATAACAATGGCGATTTTTATGACCAGTTTAGATAAAAAAATCCAACATTTTCGGTAGTGGAAAAAAATCGATTTCTAAATTAAAATAGTTTGAGACCTTTGTGACTAATTTGGACATTCAACTTCATCCCAAGCCATTTGAATGGAAATAATGAATTAGTTGTGCTTGGTTTTCCAAAATTTAAAATTTATTTATCTAATTTGGTCAAGAAAATATAAATTGTTATATTTTACCAAA
>NW_022874743.1:0-2314 GCF_010883055.1 Belonocnema kinseyi
TATAATGGAGTTCATGAATATCGCTATACATAGGTTCTAAGTCTTACTTTATGATCAAGGGTCGAAAAAAGTTCTAGTTTTGTGATTCATGAAGTGGAAAACCTCCAGATCAGTATCCAAAACATCGATTTTTTGAAAAAAAATATCAATTTATCACGTTTATTGTCCACTTACGCCGACTACGAGTTGTTTTTTGAAAAAAATGACTTAAAATTCGTGATCAGCGACCTCAAAAACCCCCAGTAAAGTATTTTCAATGTTTATAAATCGGTTTAAAATCTTGAAACTTGATTTTAATGTCATTTTAATCAAATTTGAAGCAAATTTTCACTTTTCGCGATTTTCTGCCTTTTCATCGCCGTATGGTGGGTTGAAATTTTTGTAAAAAAAAAATCAAAACATAGTTTTCGATGTACTTTTTCCCGTAGAATTCGATTCTGAAGTCAAAAAAATAAAATTTTTCTTTATTTTTTTTTATTAAAAAAAAACATTAAAAAACCGTAAAAAATGAGGTTTTTCGAGCAAAACCCCATAAAAAAGTAGCTGGACTCTACTTTTTTATTGCAAATTCGGATTCAGCGTCGAAAAATACATAAGAATATATAGGTCTGGTCAATTGCACAGACACTTTTGTTTTTTTTGTGGGCCTGTGTTATTAAGCACTGTTAGACTGAAACTCTAACCTCAAAATTCCATTGCCTCACATTACGTAATAAATACAACGAAGTAAAATAAGAAGACCCCCCTCCCGGAAAACTTAGACGCGTGACATTTTCAAAATTCTCTGATTTCTCGACTTTTTTTTCATTTCAAATCATTTATATTTAAATACCAGCATTTCAATCTTATTATATTTTTATCAGAGAATATTTTATAAGCGGAATAAAACAGTGTTTTATATATAAATTAAAAATTTTCAAATGTATTAATTTCTTTCAAATAAAACAAAAAAGTTTTTTCTACTGTAAAAGACAACTCTTTAACAAAATACTGTAATGTTCAACAAAATAATTGAATTTTTAACATAATAGTTGAATATTCAACCTAAGAGGACAAATTTCCAACGAAAAAGTGTCATAGTTTATATTTTATATTTTATAAAAAAAAATGAAATTTATACAACAAAAGAAAATTACAAACTAATCAATTATTTTCTACAACAACAAAAACGCGAAATTCTCTGTACAAAATATCAATCTTAAACAAGTGGAAAAGTTACATTTTCTGTTAAAAAATTACTTCTAAACAAAAAAAAGAAGAATTTTCCACTAAACAGTTAAATTTTCAACCAAACTTAAGCCTTCAATAAAGAAAAATTTCACAATGTACTTTAACTATGACCCAAGTAGTTTAATTTTCAACAAGATAATTAAACTTTTAATCAAGGACAGAACTTTTTAACTTAAAATATAAATCTTTAACAAAAAAGTGATTTCTTAAAAAATCTATTTTCATACAAAAAATGAAATTTCTTTTATAACAGATGAAGTTTTAAATCAAAAAGGTAAATTTTAAAAAAATATTTGAATTTTCGGTTGCTAAAGATTTTAGTCGAGTTTTCACGACCAAACTATGAATTTTTTAACCAGAAATAATTTTCTACCAAAAAAGTTCATTTTCAATCCAAAAAGACGAATTTTTAACCAAAAACGATGAATTTTTAACCAAAATTGTGGAATTTTTTACCAAATAGTTGCATTTTTATGAAAAAATATTAATTTTGTACTGAAACAGATGAATTTTTAATAAAAAAAAAAATTTTTTATAAATGGAACTTTCATCCAGAAAATATTTCAGATCATTTTTCAACAACAAAATATAAATTTTCTACGAAATAGTTAAGTAGTATGATAGCTTAATTTCTAACTAAACAATTGCATTTTTATCAAAAAAAAGATTTAATTTCTGTTAAAACAGGTAAACTTTAAAATAAAAAATAAAAACTTAAAAAAAAGAGGTGAATTTTCAACCCAAAAGTCATCGAAAAAATACAATTTTCTATTATGCTATGCGCAAAAGAACGTTTAAATATTTTTAAAAAGTAACCGAATTGCTGTTAGGCAATTCGGTGTTTCTTTATTAACTT
This sequence comes from Belonocnema kinseyi, assembly GCF_010883055.1. Classification (NCBI taxonomy): domain Eukaryota; kingdom Metazoa; phylum Arthropoda; class Insecta; order Hymenoptera; family Cynipidae; genus Belonocnema; species Belonocnema kinseyi. The sequence continues at coordinate 2,087 of NW_022874743.1, forward strand.
TTTTTTATACAATTATTGTCGTAGGCAAGATTAGAACTGAACTCGAGACCATAGGTATGGTCCTACTTATAGTCTAGCGGATACATGGGTAATTACCTAAATCTATGACGCAAGTAGGTCAAAGTAAACTGCGTAACACCCCCCTTTGTAGACAAGGTTTAGTCCTCTAAACCTATTTTAAATTTTCTGGATTTTATTGGTTCTATTGGGTTCATTAACGGTTGAGCA
>NW_022874744.1:0-1155 GCF_010883055.1 Belonocnema kinseyi
TGCAAATAAATTTTTATACAATTTTTCAATGGAAATACAATCTCTGATTTTTGGGCTCCTCGAAAATACATGATATGATTTTTGGGCTTCAACCCTTAACGTCAAAAATCAACCCCTCTCTTCCACGTAACTACAACTTTGTCTGCAAAAAAATTTTTCGAGAATTTTTCAATGGAAGTACAGATTCAGATTTTTGGCTCCTCGAAAATACTCGATATGATTTTTGGGCTTCAGCGCCTAACGTCAAAAATCAACCCCTCTCTACCACGTAAATACAAGTTTGCCTGCAAATAACTTTTTCTAGAATTTTTCAATGGAAATACAGTCTCTGATTTTGGGCTCCTCGAAAATACCCGATATGATTTTTGGGCTTCAACCCTTAACGTCAAAAATCAACCCCTCTCTTCCACGTAAATACGACTTTGTCTGCAAATAAATTTTTCTACCATTTTTCAATGGAAATGCACTCTCTGATGTTTGGACTCCTCGAAAATACCCGATAAGATTTTTAGGCTTCAACCCTTAACGTCAAAAATCCACCCCTGTCTTCCACGTAAATACATCTTTGTCTGCAAATCAATTTTTCTAGAATTTTTCATTGGAAATACAGTCTCTTATTTTTGGGCTCCTCGAAAATACCCGATATGATTTTTGGGCTTCAACCCTTAACGTCAAAAATCAACCCCTCTCTTCCACGTTTACAACATTGTCTGCATATAAATTTTTCGAAAATTTTTCAATGGAAGTACAGTCTCTGATTATTGGGCTCCTCGAAAATACCCGATATGATTTTTGGGCTTTAATCCTTAACGTCAAAAATTAACCCCTCTCTTCCACGTAAATACTACTTTGTCTGCAAATAAATTTTTCCACCATTTTTCAATGGAAATGCACTCTCTGATTTTTGGGCTCCTCGAAAATACCCGATATGATTTTTGGGCTTCAACCCTTAACGTCAAAAATCAACCCCTTTCCTCCACGTAAATACAACTTTGTCTGCAAAATGAATTTTTCCAGAATTTTTCAATGGAAATACAGTCTCTGATTTTTGGACTCCTCGAAAATACCCGATATGATTTTAGGGCTTTCACCCTTAACGTCAAAAATCAACCCCTCTCTTCTACGTAAATACAACTTTGTCTTCAAGTCAAATTT
>NW_022874745.1:0-2677 GCF_010883055.1 Belonocnema kinseyi
TCTTCTGAAATCTCATGAAATTCTATAATTTTTCTGAAACTCCATAAAATCCCTTTTATTTATTTTTAATAAACCCTTAGAAATCCACTGAAATCCCTTACATATGTTTTTAGAAATTTCCGAATCCCTAAAATCGACAAAATACGTCGCAATTCTGAATATATAGGCATATTTTGAAATCTCTTGACATCTTTAAAACTTTGATGATGTCACCTGAAACATTTTTTTCTAAGCCTATTCAAAACACCTTAAGGTTTTTGAAATATCATGAAATCTGCTGAAATGATTGATAGACAGAAATATTATTTAAATTATATTACATGTGTTTTGAGATGATTCACTGATCATTTGCTTGAAGGAAATATTTATACGTGACACAAAGGAATTGTATCAATCTTCAAATGTAATTATGCCAATGTGTACATCATTATATATTTTCGATGTTAAATATTTTTTAACAAAGGAAACAAAATCTGTTGCAATAATGTCTAATAACTTAATTTCAAATCCTAAGAATATAAGAATAATATTTAATCAATTCGATTCAGTTCGATTCCTGCCCATGGTCAATTTTTTAAATGAAGTATTTACAAAGAACAGTGTAATTATGATTTAAAATGACAATGGACATGCACTAATTTGGAAATATATGTACGCATGGATATAGGTATTTTATTATGGCCAATGAAAAGTAGACTTTTCTTTAAAATGCACTTTTTACGCCGATCGCATTATTGCCTGCATTAAGTAGGAAGTCTTTATTGTTTGATAAAATAATAGTTAATTAAAAGAAAAAAGCCATTTTATATAGAGTTGAAGACTATTTTGTTTACCTTTAATATTACATTTTTGTAAATTTTCAGTAATGAAAGCAATTTTTCATCTAAAAGTACACGGTGTCTCTTAATTTTTTATTTAAAATATTGATCTGCGTGCGACAGCCATGAATAATTGAATTCAAAACCTAATTTAATTTTATGAAAAGAAACACTTTACAGACTTAGTTGAGATGTAGAATATTTTCGGAAGAATAGAATAAAAAGCACAACGTTTAAATCTTTTTGATCTTACTCTTCTTAAAAATCTAAAACTTGGGGTATGAAATGTTTGCAGCTATTTTGAACTAGAATTTCAACTCAATATGATTCGCTTTAATAATATTTAGAAAGAATATAATTGATGTGTTTTTAATTCTTCAGTCTTATTTTAATTTAATTTTAATTGTCTTTGTTTAGGTTTTTAAAATCAAACAAAATCTGTTCATCTATTCATTTAACAGTTCGAAACCAAAGTTTAATTCAAATAATTAAAATTATGCAATTTACAATCTGAATCGAAAAAATTGAAAAAAGGTCTAATTGGGAACTTAAAATTTTTTCTATCCAAAAATTAATTCAATAGTATTATCGGATATTCCTTGTGGCTGATTTCAATCGGTTTTACTACCTCGGGAATGTAGGAATTAAATTGCATTGAAGTATTTATACAAATGAGATTATAATTGATTAACATTAAATTCAAATTTTGTTGAGTTCATTTTGATCCAAGCAAACTTCTCAAGTGTGAACATAATTTTTCATGACGTTCAAATTGACTCAATTAAATTTTGTTCACATGGGTACATTGATCAAACATCATTATCCTCTGTAGACTAGTATTTTCAAATATGAATATTCTGAACAATTTAAAAATAAAATTCATTATTCTATATTGTAAACATTAACTGAAATCCTAAAAAACACATTCGAACGAATTTAAACAACAAATATAAAGTAATTCTATTTTAAAAACTTTATTTAGAATCATTGGTTGCTACAGCCGAATTGATTTTTTATTATATAATAAATATTATAAAGCAAAACATTTAAAGTGTAATAAATTGTACGATTAGTAGAAGCAAAATAACATTTAAGATTAAAAAATTGTATTTCAATGTTATAATGAATTTCGATTTTAGTTACTTTTGATCGCGTCGTATCACAGACTGACTTGTTTTATTAGTTCGAAAATAATATCCTGTAATATATAGAATCTTTGATCGCAGATAGTATCTTAATGGGCTACGCTTCAAGTGACAGGCAAAGCAACTAATAAGAATGAAATCATAGCGAACCAAAGGTTGATTTTAGTAGCTCGATACGCTGGTATCAAAACTGCGCACAGTAGGGTTCATTTATAATTAAAATTTCTCCCATGCATGAAAGTCGTTGGAATTTCATGTATAAGAGATAACTAATTATGTCTTCATAAAATGATCCGCACAAAATTTATAGGCAGAATAGCGGAAATGGGGTACTAACTTATCGAATTTCTTTGATCTTTTGTTATTGATACTTTCAATTTCCCCGGTTTTTTCCCACAAAAATGAAAATTTTTTAAAACTGAATTCGAAGATGTTATAAAATATCATAACGGACGTCCCCGGACTCTTTTTTGAGGGATAATAACAAAAAAATCTATTGTGACAAATAAAAATTTTATGCATATACACTATTTTAAGGTTACGTCATTTTTCATCTCTTCCTTTCCGATAATCTGGAAATTATTTATGAAATAAACTTTTTTGATTGGCTGCAAACGAGGTTAGTTCCGGGAGATTAGTTACTATGTTTATTTGTAAGTCCAAAGTTTTCGGCCAAAAATATTGTGTAGTTTGGAAGTAACGCTCGGGTGAATT
>NW_022874746.1:0-1301 GCF_010883055.1 Belonocnema kinseyi
TGATTAATAATCACTTTTATTTTATTGATATTAAAACTGTAGTTTCGAATATAATTTAATTTCGAGAGAAGCCCGCCAAATAGAAAAGTATGTCAATCAATAGTGAATAATCAAAAGTGCAAATATTGCATTATTTTTCGAGTGCTTTGTCAGAAAAAAAACACTTTTTTACCGAAATTTACGGAACGATAAATTGATTAACAGTCGCTTTTATTTTATTGATATTAAAACTGTAGTTTCGAATATAATTTGATTTCGAGAGAAGCCCGCCAAATAGAAAAGTATATCAATCAACAGTAAATAATTAAAAGTGCAAATAGTGCATTATTTTTCGAGTGTTTTGGTAGAAAAAAAACACTTTTTTACCGAAATCTACGGAAAGATAAATTGATTAATAATCGCTTTTATTTTATTGATATTAAAACCGTAGTTTCGAATATAATTTAATTTTGAGAGAAGCCCGCCAAATAGCAAAGTATGTCAATCAACAGTAAATAATCAAAAGTGCAAATTTTGCAATATTGGTCGATTGTTTTGGTAGAAGAAAACACTTTTTTACCGAAATATACGGAAAGATGAATTGATTACTTATCACTTTTCTTTTATTGGTAATAAAACTGTAGTTTTAAATATAACTTAATTTCGAGAGAAGACCGCCAAATAGAAAAGTATGTCAATCAACATTAAATAAACAAAAGTGCAAATTTTGCATTATTTTTCGAGTGTTTTGGTAGAAGATAAAACTTTTTTACCGAAATCTACGGAAAGATAAATTGATTAATAATCACTTTTCTTCTATTGATATTGAAACTGTAGTTTCGCATATAATTTAATTTCGAGAGAAGCCCGCCAAATAGAAACGTATGTCAATCAACAGTAAATAATCAAAAGTGCAAATATTGCATTATTTTTCGAGCGTTTTGGTAGAAAAAAAAACACTTTTTTACCGAAATCTGCGGAAAGATAAATTGATTAATAATCACTTTTATTTTATTGATATTAAAACTGTAGTTTCGAATATAATTTAATTTCTAGAGAAGCCCGCCAAATGGAAAAGTATATCAATGAACAGTAAATAATCAAAAGTGCAAATATTGCGTTATTTTTCGAGTGTTTTGGTAGAAAAAAACACTTTTTGACCGAAATCTACGGAAAGATAAATTGGTTAATAATCACTTTTATTTTATTGATATTTAATATGTAGTTTCGAATATAATTTAATTTCGAGAGAAGCTCGCCAAATAGAAAAGTATGTCAATCAACAGTAAATAATCAAAAGTGCAAATATTGCATTATTTTTC
>NW_022874747.1:0-1158 GCF_010883055.1 Belonocnema kinseyi
TAAAACCAATGCTTAGTGAAATAATTAATTTTAAACTGTAACGTGAAATTCAACAATTTTGAAGGAATACTTAAAATTGTATACATTGAAACATTTAGCAGGTAAAAATTAAATAATTTTACATTAATAGTTGTAGGTGTTTGTTGAAACTTGATTTTTGTTGTTGAAGATTCATCATTTTAATTGAAATTCATCTACTTATTTGAAAACCCGTTTTTTTTTAATTTTAAATTAATTTTTTGAACTAAAAATAAATCTTTTTAGTTAAAACATTACGATTTTAATTGCATATTTAGCTCTTTGGATAGAAAATAAATTATATTGTTAGAAATTAATGTTTTTATTTGAAAATTCAGTTTTTTTTTTATGTAAAATTACAAAACTTAAACAATCAATTTTTTTTAAACAGTGTTTTAACCGTAATAAGGTGCTAATTCCATTTTCGTAATTTTGGGCTCACAACTACGCAGCCATTCATACCGAGTATTCTTACAACAGAAATAGACCATACAATGAGGAAAATTTCCAAAATTGATTAGGTTCAACCAGGTAGACGAACTATAGGCAAAGGTATATACGGTTCTTACTTAATTCCAGAAGAATATTTTCTAGGTTTTCCCCGCAAGTAATTGAGGGGTTCAAACTTAAAAGGCCTTGCATAAATATGGGTCATATATCTCCCAAACTTAAGACTATGTTGTAGAACCGTTTGCAGTTTAATATTTAGGAATTTGCAATCGTGTATGTTACATTAAAATAATTAGTACTTTTATTACTGTTTTCTTATATTTTATTTGAATAACTGTACACTTTAATGTAGTATTTTGTGTGTATATATTAGTTATATTTTCTCAAATATGTGATTCTAATTTCAAGGTAAAAGTGCCATCAATCATTTAAAATTTTAAATCGTACAATTAAAAATAATGTTGTAAAAACCTCTGAATAAGAAGTTTGTAACATTTGGAAATGTTCAAGCATTTTTCTCAAATTAATATTTTGCCTGACAAACAACGCCACTGATAATAAACAATGAAGTTCTTGAAAGTATTATATATATATATAATTAAAAATTTGTCATAAGGACAACCGCAGGATTTCGCCGGGAGCGGGTGCTAAACTGAAAAATTGCACCCGCTTCCAGCGAAATCGCGGTAA
>NW_022874748.1:0-1337 GCF_010883055.1 Belonocnema kinseyi
TTTTACCGAAATCTACGGAAATATAAATTGACTAAGAATCACTTTTATTTTATTGTTATTAAACCTGTAGTTTCGAATATAATTTAATTTCGAGAGAAGCCCACCAAATAGAAAAGTATAGCAATCAAAATTAAGTAAAGTAAAGTGCAAAATTTTGCATTATTTTTCGAGTGTTTTAGTAAAGGAAGACCACTTTTTGACCGAAATCTACAGAAAGATAAATTGATTAATAATCACTTTTATTTTATTGGTATTAAATCTGTAGTTTCGAATATAATTAAATTTCGAGAGAAGCCCGCCAAATAGAAAAGTATATCAATCGACGTTAAATAAACAAAAGTGCAAATTTTGCATTATTTTTCGAGTGTTTTGATAGAATAAGACACTTTTTTACCGAAATATACGGAAAGATAAATTGATTAATAATCACTTTTATTTTATTGATATTGAAACTGTAGTTTTGAATATAATTAAATTTCGAGAGAAACCCGCCAAATAGAAAAGTATATCAATCAACATTAAGCAAACAAAAGTGCAAATTTTGCATTATTTTTCGAGTGTTTTGGTAGAAAAAAATACTCTTTTACCAAAATCTACGGAAAGATAAATTGATTAATAATCACTTTTATTTTATTGATATTAGAACTGTAGTTTTGAATGTAATTAAATTTCGAGAGAAGCCCACCAAATAGAAAAGTATACCAATCAACATTAAGTAAAGTAAAGTGCAAATTTAGCATTACTTTTCGAGTGTTTTAGTAAAGAAAGACCACTTTTTGACCGAAATCTACGGAAAGATAAATTGATGAATAATCACTTTTATTTTATTGGTATTAAAACTGTAGTTTCGAATATAATTGAATTTCGATACAAGCCCGCCAAATAGAAAAGTATATAAATCAACATTAAATAAACAAAAGTGCAAATTTTGCATTATTTTTCGAGTGTTTTGGTAGAAAAAGACACTTTTTTACCTAAGTCTACGGAAAGATAAATTGATTAATAATCACTTTTATTTTATGGATATTAAAACTGTAGTTTCGAATATAATTAAATTTCGAGAGAAGCCCGCCAAATAGAAAAGTATATCAATCAACATTATGTAAACAAAAGTGGAAATTTTGCATTTTTTTTCGAGAGGTTTGGTAAAAAAAAATACTTTTTTACCGAAATCTACGGAAAGATAAATTGATTAATAATCACTTTTATTTTATTGATATTAAAACTGTAGTTTGGAATATAATATAACTTCGAGAGAAGCCCGCCAAATAGAAATGTATATAAATCAACATTAATTAAACAAAAGTGCAAATATTGCATTATTTGTCGAGTGTTTT
>NW_022874749.1:0-1699 GCF_010883055.1 Belonocnema kinseyi
ATAAAAAAAAAAAAAATAAAAAAAACTACTGCTACTACTTCTACTACTTCTGCTACTGCTGCTGCTGCTGCTGCAGCACCACTACTGCCACTACTACCACTACTACCACTACTGCCACTACTGCCACTACTACTACCACTACTACTACCACTACTACTACCACTACTACTACCACTACTACTACCACTACTACTACCACTACTACTACCACTATTACTACCACTACTACTACCACTACTACTACCACTACTACTACCACTACTCCCGTGTGGGGTTGCTGGTCCTCCATCGGGCGCCTCCCCAGGTTGCGGATAGGGGAACGCTTCCCAGATATGGGTGGTACCGGGGAAATCAAATACCCGGGGCGGACAAAAACCAGCTAGGGGAAGGAACCCTGAATGAAGAAACCAAGAATGACAGAGTATCTTGAAAAACAAGTACCCCAAGAGAGTCATAATCTCTCTGTCGGCTCCGATCGGGTCCAAGCCCCGGTGGCCGGCACTGGTCCCAAGGATTTTGGGGGGGACCAAAGATACGTTGTAACAGAAGGAGTTGAAATTCAGATGGATACGGATATTGTGTTTGAATCAACGGGTAAGTCTACAGAAGCATGTTGCTCTTCAAGCGACCTGCTCCGGCCAGGCGTTTTAGACGCCTCCCCAGGAAAAGTAGACTACGAAAAGAAGGAGGAAGAAATTCTGCATGCAGTCTGCACAGAAGTACAGAGACTGAGCGATTTCTGTAATAGGTACAAAAACATGCAAATCGATGTCAAGAATGGATTGCAATTTATTGCAGATCAATTAAATCAAGCACGAGTTTGCAGAGACAAGTGGAAGGAAGACCGCAAAGATATGCCTACTTCGGAAAATAGCAACGGGGTCCACATAAGAGCAGGGATCTCAAGAACCAAAAATAAAATGGCACAAAGCAGCCAAAATGCGCCGGAGGCCAAAAGAAAAAGGGACGGTAACCTGATTCCCAGCCCTGAGGAAGTTGCGACTACGAAACCAAGCAGCAAGAAGCCAAGGGAAGATGGTGAAAAGTTTAGCGATATCGTCAAACGGGGGGCAAGTTTAGGAGCTGAGCCAGAAAGTAGGGAACGACAACTGAGACGTAATGAAGAAAGGGATCCTTCACAGTCAAAAAAAACAAAAACTAAAAGAGTCCGCCCAGAAGCAGGGCTCATAAAGTTGCCTGAGGGGAAAAAATTCACGGATGTGTTGAAGGCCATCAGGAAAAAGGTAAACCCGGAGGAAATGGGTGTGACAATAAAGGCCATCAGAGAAACCATGTTAGGGGATGTACTCGTCGAACTTGGGGCGAAAACAGAGGATAAAGAAAGACTTAATGATGCGCTACGATCGGCGATAGGAGAGGAAGGTGAGGTACGCCAGCTTATTCCAAAAGCCCAAATCGAGATTCGAGAGTTAGATGCAGCCACGGAAGTGGAGGAGATTAAGAAGGCAGTCGAAGCTCTACTAGGGAATGATAAAGGTGGTGAGATGAGGATAACTCTCTCAACAAGAAGTTATAGGGGAAGCCTATCAGCATACGTTGAGCTGGATGCATTAGCAGCTGCAAAGGCTGAACAGGTGGGCCGAATTAAAATAGGCTGGGTCTACTGCCGGGTAAGACTGAAGCCAGTTGTCACAAGGTGTTTCCGCTGCTGCGGCTACGGCCATGTTGTATCGGAATG
>NW_022874750.1:0-1574 GCF_010883055.1 Belonocnema kinseyi
CCAAATATAAAAGTATATCAATCAACATTAAATAACTAAAAGTGCAAATTTTGCATTATTTTTCGAGTGTTTTGGTAGAAAAAAACACTTTTTTACCGAAATACACGGAAAGATACATTGATTAATAATCAATTTCATTTTATTGATATTAAAACTGTAGTTTCGAATATAATTTAATTTCGAGAGAAGCTCGCCAAATAGGAAAGTATATCAATCAACATTAAATAAACAAAAGTGCAAATTTTGCATTATTTTTCGAGTGTTTTGGTAGAAAAAAACACTTTTTTACCGAAATCTACGGAAAGATACATTGATTAATAATCAATTTTATTTTATTGATATAAAAACTGTAGTTTCGAATATAATTGAATTTCGAGAGAAGCTCGCCAAATAGGAAAGTATATCAATCAGCATTAAATAAACAAAAGTGCAAATTTTGCATTATTTTTCGAGTGTTTTGGTAGAAAAAAAAACACTTTTTTACCGAAATCTACGGAAAGATAAATTGATTAATAATCAATTTTATTTTATTGATATTAAAATTGTAGTTTCGAATATAATTTAACTTCGAGAGAAGCCCGCCAAATAGAAATGTATGTCAATCAACATTAAATAATCAAAAGTGCAAATATTGCATTATTTTTCGAGTGTTTTGGTAGAAAAAAAAACACTTTTTTACCGAAATCTACGGAAAGATAAATTGATTAATAACCAATTTTATTTTATTGATATTGAAACTGTCGTTTCGAAAATAATTTAATTTCAAGAGAAGCCCGCCAAATAGAAAAGTATATCACTCAACATTAAATAAACAAAAGTGCAAATTTTGCATTATTTTTCGAGTGTTTTGGTAGAAAAAACACTTTTTTACCGAAATCTACGGATAGATAAATTGATTAATAATCACTTTAATTTAGTGATATTAAAACTGTAGTTTCGAACATAATTTAGTTTCGAGAGAAGCCCGCCAAATAGAAAAGTATATCAATCAACAGTAAATAATCATAAGTACAAATATTGCATTATTTTTCGAGTGTTTTGGTAGAAAAAAAAACACTTTTTTACCGAAATCTACGGAAAGATAAATTGATTAATAATCACTATAATTTAGTGATATTAAAACTGTAGTTTCAAATATAATTTAATTTCGAGAGAAGCTCGCCAAATTAAAAACTATAAATCGACATTAAATAAACAAAAGTGCAAATTTTGCATTATTTTTCGAGTGTTTTGATAGAAAAAAACACTTCTTTACCGAAATCAACGGAAAGATAAATTGATTAATAATCAATTTTATTTTATTGATATTAAAACTGTAGTTTCGAATATAATTTAATTTCGAGAGAAGCCCGTCAAATAGGAAAGTATATCAATCAGCATTAAATAATCAAAAGTGCAAATTTTGCATTATTTTTCGAGTGTTTTGGTAGAAATAAAACACTTTTTTACCGAAATCTACGGAAATATAAATAGATTAATAATCAATTTTATTTTATTGATATTAAAACTGTAGTTTCGAATATAATTTAATTTCGAGAGAAGCCCGCCAAATAGAAAAGTATATCAATCAGCAT
>NW_022874751.1:0-1852 GCF_010883055.1 Belonocnema kinseyi
TAAATTATTCAAAAATTAAAATATTTTAATTGTGTGTATTCCTTGAATTCTTTAAATTCTTTGAATTTTTCAAGGCTCAAAATTCTTTGAATATTTTGAATTGCTGAAATTCTGTAAACTTCCTGAATGCTCAAAAATTTTAAATATTGTGAATTTCATGAATTACTTAAATATTATCAATTTTTGCTATTCTTTGACTCATCTGGAATTCATGAATTTTATAATTTTCATTAATTATTAAAACATTTTTAATGCCTAAATTCTTCGAATTCCCCAAATTTTTTTAATTACAGGATTTTTTTTAATTACCAAAATTTTTGAATTCTTTATACCCCTTGAATTCGTTAAATTCATTGAATTCCTTGAATTCCTAGAATTATTCGAATTAATGCAATTTTTCAAATTTTGTGGGGCCTCTAAATTCATCAGTTCCTTTGAATTCGTTGAGTTCTATAAATTTTATGAAACCCTCGACTATTGTGAATTTTAAGAATTAATTAAATATTCTCGATTTCTGCACTCATCTGAATCTCCAAATCCCTTGAATTCTCTGAAATCCTTGAAATATGCGATTTTCATAAATTACTTCAATATTCTCAAATTTTTTAAATCTTTGAATGCCCTGAAAGCCTTGAATTTTGTAATTTTCATTAAATATTAAAATTATTTCCATTCCTAAAATTTTTGAATTCCTTGAAATTATTTAAAAAATTTAAAATCCTTGATTTAAAAAAAAATTTGTTTAATACTGAAAATTCTTTAAATTCGTTGCCTCTTTCGAATTCATGAAATTATTTAAAGTTCCTGAATTCTTCAAATTCTTCGAATATTGCTAATTTCATGAATTACTAAAACATTCTCAATTTTTGTAATTCTTTCAATTATCTGACATCCTTGAATTTTATAATTTTAATGAATTGTTAAAACTTTCATAATTCCTCAAATTCTTTAAATTTTAAAAATTCTAAAAATGCTTTTAATTCTTTCAATTCCTTGAATGCTTTGAAGTCACCAAATTCATTAAATTCTTTTAAATTTAGTGATTTTCATGCATAATTAAAATATTCTCAATTACTAAAATTGTTTGAATTTCTCTAAAACTCAAAATTCTGCGAATTAGTTGAATTTTTTAAATTCCTGATATTCTTTAAACATTATAAATTCTCTAAATTCTTCAAAGTTTTAAATTTCAGGAATGATTAAAGGATTCTCAATTTTTGCAATTCTTTAACTTACTTTACATACCTGCCTTTTTTGTTAAAATTATCAAAACATTCTTGATGCTTAAAATTCTTCGAATTTTCCCAATTCTTTAAACTATTTGAAATTTTGTGATTCTCAAAATAGTTTGTATTCTTTGAATTCCTTTATTTCTTTGAAGTCCTTAAATTCCTTGAGTTCTCAGAAATCCTTCGATTTTGTCATTTTCACGAATAATTGAAATATTCTCAATTCCTACAAATTCTTTGAATTCCGGGAATTTTTTTCATTTTCAAAATTCTTTGAATTCCTGGAATTTTTTTCATTTTCAAAATTCTTTGAATTCTCCATCTTCTTCGAATTCTTTGTCTGAAAGTCATTGGAGTATGATGAAATTCTTTAAAATGCCTGTAAGTTGTAAATTCTTTAATCAGTTCAATATTTCCATATTTTTAAGCATCGGAATTCTTTGATTTCTTTGAATTGTCTAGATTTCTATTTATTTTTTTTAAATTTTAGAATTCTTTATATCTGCCGAATTCTCTTAACTCTCTCAATTGTGGGTCCGGATGCAATAAGGGCACATAAAATTTTTTCGTGCGAAAACGAAGTCCCCTGGAGGCTTTAGAAAAAATTTTCGAATTTTAATTTT
>NW_022874752.1:0-3001 GCF_010883055.1 Belonocnema kinseyi
TAAAAGAAAAAAGAAAATCAAAAATCGTATGTCCGGACGTGGGTCAAATCTGATCAAACGTTGCCCTGAAATCATGTCAATGCACATATACGGTCCATTTTAAAATAGAAATTAAAAAATGTGACATTTTTAAATATGAGATTTTCAAAGCTACTGTCTAAAGAAATGAAAAGAAAATCAAAAATCGTATGTCCGGATGTGGTTCAAATCTGACCAAACGTGAAAACGTAAAGCAATTAGACGGTTTCATACTAAATAATTTTTTTTTTTAATATTTCATTTTTTTTAACTTTTTTTGAACAGTAATGTAGGGGAAGGTTAAAAAAATACATTCTCACTTTCGGGTTTTCCAATTTTTTCTTTAAAAAGAAATGAGAGAAAAATCAAATTTTTTCCGGCAAATGTTAAGTTTCTATTTAAAAATATATATTTTACTAATTTTTTAAATACTAATATCGACACACCGTATTCACGAGGTGTGAAGACAAAGTTAAAAATTAATGTTCTATTATCAAAAAAGTGTCCAATTCGACAAAACGGGCCTCACCAATCGTGTCATTACCCTTATACGGTCTATTTTGACATTGAATTAATCAAATGTGACATTCTTTAATATCATATTTTTAAAGATATTTTCGAGAGGAAAAATAATAAAAAAGAAAATCAAAAATCGTATGTCCTGACGTGGGTCAAATCACACCAAACGTTGCCCTGAAATCTTGTCAATGCACATATACGGTCCATTTTACAATAGAAATGATAAAATGTGACATTTTTAAATATGAGATTTTCAATGCTACATTCTAAACAAATTAAAAGAAAAAAAAAAATATCGTATCTCCGGACGTGGGTCAAATCTGATCAAACGTTGCCCTGAAATCATGTCAATGCACATATACGGTCCATTTTAAAATAGAAATTATAAAATGTGACATTTTTAAATATGAGATTTTTAAAGCTACTGTCTAAAGAAATTAAAAGAAAAAAGAAAATCAAAAATCGTATGTCCGGACGTGGGTCAAATCTGATCAAACGTTGCCCTGAAATCATGTCAATGCATATACACGGTCCATTTTACAATAGAAATTATAAAATGTGACATTTTTAAATATGAGATTTTTAAAGCCATTGTCTAAAGAAATTAAAAGAAAAAAGAAAATCAAAAATCGTATGTCCGGACGTGGGTCAAATCTGATCAAGCGTTGCCCTGAAATCATGTCACTGCACATCTACGGTCCATTTTACAATAGAAATTATAAAATGTGACATTTTTAAATATGAGATTTTTAAAGCTACTGTCCAAAGAAATTAAAAGAAAAAAGAAAATCAAAAATCGTATGTCCAGACGTGGGTCAAATCTGATCAAACGTTGCCCTGAAATCATGTCAATGCACATATACGGTCCATTTTACAATAGAAATTATAAAATGTGACATTTTTAAATATGAGATTTTCAAAGCTACCGTCTAAGCAAGTAAAAAGGAAAAATAAAATAAAAATCGTATGTTCGGACGTGGGTCAAATCTGATCAAACGTTGCCCTGAAATCATGTCAATGCACATATACGTTCCATTTTACAATAGAAATTATAAAATGTGACATTTGTAAATATGAGATTTTCAAAGCTACTGTCTAAAGAAATGAAAAGAAAAAAGAAAATCAAAAATCTTATGTCCGGATGTGGTTCAAATCTGACCAAACGTGAAACCGTAAAGCAATTAGACGGTTTCACACTAAATAATTTTTTTTTTTAATATTTCATTTTTTTAAACTTTTTTTGAACAGTAAGGTAGGGGAAAGTTTAAAAAAATACATTCTCACTTTCGGGTTTTCCAATTTTTTCTTTAAAAAGAAATGAGAGAAAAATCAACTTTTTTCCGGCAAATGTTAATTTTCTATTTAAAAAAATATATTTTACTAGTTTTTAAATACTAATATCGACACACCGTATTCGCGAGGTGTGAAGACAAAGCTAAAACTTAATGTTCTATTATCAAAAAAGTGTCCAATTCGACAAAACTGGCCTCACCAATTGCGTCAATGCCCTTATACCGTCTATTTTGACATTGAATTAATCAAATGCGACATTTTTTAATATCATATTTTTAAAGATATTTTCGAGAGGAAAAATAATAAAAAAGAAAATCAAAAATCGTATGTCCGGACGTGGGTCAAATCACACCAAACGTTGCCCTGAAATCTTGTCAATGCACATATACGGTCCATTTTACAATAGAAATTATAAAATGTGACATTTTTAAATATGAGATTTTCAATGCTACATTCTAAACAAATTAAAAGAAAACAAAAAAGAAAAAATCTTATGTCCGGACGTGGATCGAATCTGATCAAACGTTGCCCTGAAATCATGTCAATGCTCATATACGGTCCATCTTACAATAGAAATTATAAAGTGTGACATTTTTAATTATGAGATTTTTAAAGCTACTGTCTAAAGAAATTAAAAGAAAAAAGAAAATCAAAAATCGTATGTCCGTACGTGGGTCAAATCTGATCAAACGTTGCAATGAAATCATGTCAATGCCCATGTACGGTCCATTTTACAATAGAAATTATAAAATGTGACATTTTTAAATATGAGATTTTCAAAGCTACTGTCTAAAGAAATAAAAAGAAAAAAGAAAATCAAAAATTTTATGTCCGGACGTGGGTCAAATCTGATCAAACGTTGCCCTGAAATCATGTCAATGCACATGTTCGGTCCATTTTACAATAGAAATTATAAAATGTGACATTTTTAAATATAAGATTTTCAAAACTACTGTCTAAAGAAATAAGAAGAAAAAAGAAAATCAAAAATCGTATGTCCGGACGTGGGTCAAATTTGATCAAACGTTGGCCTGAAATCATGTCAATGCACATATACGGTCAATTTTATAATATAAATTATAAAATGTGACATTTTTAAATATGAGATTTTAAAGCTACTGTCTAAAGAAATTAAAAGAAAAAAGAAAATCAAAAATCGTATGTCCGGACG
>NW_022874753.1:0-1317 GCF_010883055.1 Belonocnema kinseyi
ATTTGTCTAACCCAAATTCCATTCCAATTTCCTTAGTATATCGTTCGACAATCCCCAGAGCTAGATGCAGTTGCTCTCTGTTTTTATCATAGATCTTAAGATGGTCCATGTAAAATACATGAGTGACCTTGTACTTTCGATCTGCAGGTTTGCCGCACAAGTACCCGTCGGAATGGCGTAATGCTAGAGACAGTGGCAATAATGTAAGGCAAAAGAGGAGTGGGCTCATGGTGTCGCCCTGAAAGACACCTCTCTGAAACGTGACCTTGTTAGTTGTCACACGATTTTTGCCAGATGAGATAGTAAATCTGGTTTTCCAAAGCGGCATCAATCTCTCTATGCACCGAACTATTTGCAGATGAGCCTTTAAGATTTCCAAAAGACAGATGATAAGTCTATAGGATGTAGAATCGAAAGCTTTCCAGAAAAACTGTGTGAGCCAGAATTTCTAAGAAGGCTGAGAACGGAGTGACTGAAAGCGAGAGTTTGGTGTACTTGAAAATTAAAAACAGTAAATCTGGTTTTCCAAAGCGGCATCAATCTCTCTATGCACCTAACCATTGGCGGATGAACCTTTAAGATTTCCAAAAGACAGATGATAAGTCTATGGGAGGTCGAATCGAAAGCTTTTCGATAATCAATCCAGGCCATCAATAGGTCACGCTGGTAGAATGCTGCATCTTTGTAGACACATCTATGAATGAGCAGACTCTCCCGACATCCGACTACGCCTTTCTTTGAGCCTCGTTGTTCATACATTTTTTGCCACACAGGTTCAATTGCCCGAACAATCCTATCATTTAGGATAGCTGTGAATATCTTATAAAGTGTGTTCAGACAAGTTATTGGCCTGTAATTCTTCGGGTCAGCTAAGTTGCCTATTTTTGGCAGGAGTATTGTGCGCCCTTCCACCAACCACTCCGGAATCGGTTCTTCCAACTTCAAATATGAGGTGAAAATACGGGCCAAATGCTGATGGGTTGAAGAAAACTTCTTCCACCACAAGGTTTTGATACAATCTGGTCCCGGTGCGGAATAGTTCTTCATCCCTCTTAATACTTTTTTCACCTCCTCGGTAGTGATGGGTGGGCATTCTTTATCAGGTGTTATGAGGGCAACACATAACTCCTTGAAGCTATTTATAATTTCTGAGTCTTCGTCCAGTCTATGCTGAACTTCGTAGACTTCTCTCCAAAATACGTCGACCTCTTCTGATTTGGGTGGGTGTTCGACAGTAACTGGAGGGTCTTGGAAGAGTCGAGATGGGTCAGAGAGAAACTGTTGATTTTCTTTGACCCATCTCTCCCTCCGCTCTAG
>NW_022874754.1:0-1049 GCF_010883055.1 Belonocnema kinseyi
CAAGATTTGTAGAAAATCTTTCAAAGAATAAAATTATTGTCCCGTAAGTTACAACCGAAAAATTACAATTTCAAAAAAATGAAAGTTGTTTTAAATATAAAGAAAATGAAAGTGAATGTGAAAATTGAACTGCATTTCGAGTATTAAAAACTAAACAGTGATTGATTTTACAAGGTGATTATAGATCTGTTCAAAATGATATAATTTACATATTTTAATGTTAAAATTTGAATTAATTTGATTGCAAAGCCTTAGTAGTGACACAAGTGTAAAGTTCGAATTAATGGCTTCTTAAATGAATGCCTTTATTCAATTTCAAAATCTTTTTGAAGTATTATTTCAGTATAAAATATTCCATTCTTAATCTATTTGGTTTGGAAATAAAAAAAAACAATTTTCAATAGTAAACAATTTGAAAATGAATTGTCACAATTTCAGAGTAGCAAATTTAAACTTGGAATGTTACGATTATAATTGTTTAATTTTTTTATTTGTATTTCGAAGGTAAAAGTATTTCATTTTGATTCTTCAAGAAAAGTTAAATAAGCATTAATTTAGAAAAAAATCAAGTAAGCTGGAGGTTTCTGAATGTTACAAAGAAAAGAACCAAATTTGGAGCTCCTCAAGAATTTTGAAATACTAGGAAAACAATAAAAATTTATGGATAGATTTAAAATGATTTTTTATTTTGAAAAAGTACATAACTCAAAGAGAATGTTTAAAAATATTTCAAAACATTTCATAAGATTTACAATATTAGAAAAATTCTGGAAGCTCTTAAAACAATTTTGTGTGCAGGATTTTACAAAAATGTTAGAAAAAATGGGAATCAGTCTAAAAGACATTTAAAAGTTCCGAAAAATTTTTTAAATAATTTAAAAAGATTTGAAATAATTTAAAAGAGAATAGATACTTTTGATGATTTTGAAATGTTTTCAAATGCTGATTTTTTATTTTGAAAAATTACATAATTTTAAGAGGAGGTATAAAAATATGGGACCACTGACAAAAATTCCGAAAGGGATAAATGAAAAATCCCAAAAAATGAA
>NW_022874755.1:0-1153 GCF_010883055.1 Belonocnema kinseyi
TAATTTTTTCTTTAAAAAATTAATTATCTTTATCTGAAAATGTAACTATTATATAATTAATTAAAAATTAATCGTTTATATTGGTTAAGTTGGAAAACCGTTATTTTTTTTTATAAGAAAATTGAAAATGATTTTTTAGTTTGAAAAATTAATTTGAAGTGAGTATTTGAAAAGATTTAAAAATTAAAAAAAAAGGAATGAGGACGATTTTAAGGCAATTTTTTATTTTGCAGTTTTTTTAATTTTAGGAAAAAAATCTAATTAACACAATAAATCAATTTTCAACCCAAAAGTTTACTTTTAAACAAAATAAATTAATTTTCTATCAAATAATTGGTGTTTTAACTAACAAAATGTACAGGATAAAGTTTCAAACAAAAATGGACAAAAAAACGAATTTTCAACAAAATTCTTAAATTTTCAAGGGAAAAGGTGAATTTTTGACCAAGAAGATTAATGTTCTATAAAAAAAAAACAACGGTTTTCCAACTTAACCAATATAAACGATTAATTTTTAATTAATTATATAATAGTTACATTTTCAGATAAAGATAATTAATTTTTTAAAGAAAAAATTAATTTTAAACAAAGTTGTTAAATTTTCGACCAATTAGATGAATTTTCGACCAAGAAAATTAATAATCTACAAAAAAAGACAAATCTTAAACAAAATACATGAATTTTTAAACAAATTATTTAATTTTAAAGTAACAAAGACGAATTATCTACAAAAAATTGAAATTTTTAAGCGAAAAATATGAGTTTTCAATGAAAGAGTTAAACTTTCAACCAAATAGTTAAATTTTCAATCATAATTAAAAAACTTTGGTAAAAAACGTATTTTTTTTTGACAATGTAGTTCAACTCTTAGTGAAATAATTGACTTTCAAACCAAAGAAGATGTACAGTTGATATTTTAACCAAACAATTGCATTTCTGACCAAAAATGATAAAATTTTCAACCAAAAGGATTAAATTTCTACTAAATAAGGTCAATTTCCAACAAAATACATGAACTTTAAACGAAATAATTTAATTTTAAAAACAAAAGGAGTATTTCCACCCAAAACTTATAATTTTAATTTTTAAAAATATATTTGCATTTACAACAGAACGACTTTACAACCAAAACATATTTATAGTTCATAATTCA
>NW_022874756.1:0-3419 GCF_010883055.1 Belonocnema kinseyi
TTCGTACGCCCTCTACGCCGAAAATTTCAAAATTTATCTATCTACATTGCCAGCTAGGCTGGTAAGATAGTTTATTACACCATAATTATTCTAGAGTGCTTACCGACAGAATCGGTACGATAGAAACCTACATTATTGGAATGACAGAGAGCTAAAAATAACCCTAACCACAAAATAATACACATGCATAAAATTTGGTAATTAGCACAATAACATTTTTTTGTTATTATCCCTGAAAAAAGAGTCCGGGAACGTCCGTTCAATCCTCGTCAATTCCTCGGAGTTACTTCGCAGTTTTCGGCATTTTTTTCAGACGTTCCGCGTCGGTAATTGCTTAAGTTAGAGAATTTAAAAAATGAGTTACCACCGCAGTTACAATTACAGAAGTTACGATAAATTTAAATGATGTACTGCATATTTATTTACCACTCGAATATTAAGTATTTATTATATAATTATTCTAATGATTCACAATCATTAGTGAGTAGTTATATAATGAAAACTAATTATTTATTTTTTAAATTAAAATTTTAAATATTATATCGTTACATAGCTATTTATATGCTATAAATCATAAATTATGACTTATAATTTTATTACATTACCGGAAAAAGTTTTATGTTCACCTAAGTTTTAATGACTAATAAGTTTTATTTATTTTAATTATGACAGAGCTAAACATTTTTCTCTTTAAAACGTTGAATGCTATCAAAATTCAAAATTCTGTATAAAATCAAGCAGAGGATAAAGCCAATTTATCCATTTTCTAAAGAATTTTGAGATTTCTTTAGAAACAAAAAAATAGTATATTGTCAATTATAATACCTTAAATTTTTCTCTGAAATACTAAAATTAAGTAGCTATTATAACATGTGTTTATCAGTCACAGATTGTATTAATTAATATACAGTTTGTAGCTAACATGCATATATAGAGGAGAGTACCCAAATATGAGATACCAACTCTGTTTGGCGTGATTGTCGGAATTCTATGTACTGAATTTAAAAGTAATCTAGGTCATTTTAAAGGAAATTCAGTTTGTCATAAGAAGCTTTTTCCAAACTCGTCAAACTATTCTCATAATATGAGATACCCCCGGAAATAGCTAACAAAATGCAAAATAAAGTATTATTTTTAATGAAAAACTTCATTCTATGTTTCCGAAGTATAAATTTACTGCTATTTAGATATATTTGGTTTTTGCAGTAGTCACAAACATTTTTGTAACCAATTTCGCCCGCGCAGCCACAGTGTTATAAAAACCACAGATATCTCATATTATGAGAACCACACCGTGAAACTATGCACTTCCTATGCCTGACCTGTACAATCAAAAACCTTAACACTATCGATATTTTCCTACTTAGTTATTCAATCCCCATCACTCCAGACAAACTTTACTGCTAAATACATATTTAATGAGTAATAAATAGGGATTAAAGAATTCCCTTCCAAGAACACGACCACCATCGATTTCACAAAAAGTTCGCCTATAATCTTTAGAAACCCAATGAAAAATGGACTACACCACGAAATTACTCTTTCTTTAAGGGCTACAAGTTAGTGATAGAACCAACAGAGTGGGTCTCTTAGTTTAGCTGATACCCCGTTTTCTCATATTACGAGAGTATCTCATATTCGAGTTCTCTCCTCTACTTTTACAGATTTATAGTGTTTTAAAACCAAATTTAAGGTACGATATATATATTTAAAAAAAAATACTTTCAAGAACTTTAATGTTTATTATCAGTGGCGTTGTTTGTCAGGCAAAAGGTTAATTTGATAAAAATGTTTGAATATTTTAAATTGTTCAAAATAAAATATAAGAAAACGGTAATATAAGTACTAAATATTTTAATGTAACATACATGATTGCAAATTCCTAAATATTAAACTGCTGCAATCGGTTTTACAACATAGTCTTAAGTTTGAGAGATATATGACCGATATTTATGAAAGTCCTTTTTAAGTTTGAACCCCTCAATTACTTGCGGGGAAAGCCTAGAAAGCATTCTTCTGGAATTAAGTAAGAACCGTATATATCTTTGCCTATAGTCCGTATACCTGGTTGAATCTAATAGATTTTAGAAATTTTCCTCCTTTTATGGTCTACTTCTGTTGTAAGAATACTCGGTATGAATGGCTGCGTAGTTGTGAGCCCTAAATTACGAAAATAGAATTAGCACCTTATTGCGTTTAAAACACTGTTTAAAAAAAAAGTAATTGTTTAAGTTTTGTAATTTTACATAAAAAAACATTCATTTTCGTTTTTAAAAAAAGGCGAATTTTAAACGACAAATAGTTCAATTGACAAGCAAGAATGGAATAAATGGAATAGTTGAATTGCGAGTTAAAAAAAATTAATATTTTCAACAACAAAAATGAATTTTCAACAGAATGCGTGAATTTTACCCACTTACCTTGAAGAAGTCAAAAGATAAATTTTTAACCAAAAATGAAATAGCTGAATTTTCAAATAAAAACATTCATTTCCAACAATATAATTTATTTTGTATCCAAAGAGCTAAATATGCTACTAAAATCGTAATGTTTTAACCAAAAAAATTTATTTTTAGTTCAAAAAATTAATTTAAAATTAAAAGAAAAACGGGTTTTCCACCAAGTAGATGAATTTCAACTAAAATGATAAATCTTCAACAACAAAAATCAAGTTTCAACAAACCCCTTCAACTATTAACTTGTAAAATTCTTTAATTTTTACCTGCTAAATGTTTCAATGTATATAATTTTAAGTATTCCTTAAAAATTGTTGAATTTCACATCACAGTTTAAAATTAATTATTTAACTAACCATTGGTTTTAATGATTTTTTCAACTATAAAATGTTATTATAATAAATAAATTTTTTTAATTTATTTTCTTCAGTTTTTAGAACAATAATACTTTGATAATAATAATATGAATAATTATACCTAATTATTTTAATATATATTATTTAAATTTCAAATTATTATTATTATGTTTTCTTAACAGATTAGGAGTTTATATAATGATAATTCAAGGATAATTTTCAAATTCAATATACAATATTAAAGTATAAGTTTCTGTTTAAAAAAAATTAAGAGAAAAATGTTCTCAGCAAGTATGCATCGCTAGAAACAAACTTTTTGAAAAATAATTTTCGAAGAAATGTTTTTTGGCTTCTGACATTGGTTTTATTAAAAAAGGGTTACGTGCATTTTTCACTTAATTTTTACGTACAGAAAGTTTTCTTTTGATTTTGATTGAAAAATTAAATACGTATATTTAATATCATATATATATACATACATACATGCATACATACATGATACATGTATACGTATATATACATATATAATAATAATTACCTAATTTTCATACATTTCTTTTAATGTTTAACAAAGTTCTATTTGTTCACACAATTTTCATTTGCTCAA
>NW_022874757.1:0-1403 GCF_010883055.1 Belonocnema kinseyi
ACAAAACATTTTCCTTTTTCACCAGCTAAGAAGACTACAAAAGAAACTTTTTCTAAAAATCCTTGACTATTTTACATCTCCTAGACCCAAGACTTTTTCACGTCTGATAAATTAAAATCAATTTAAACAAAAATTGTAAATATAGATATTCTATTATACTAAACAAAAATATAAAAGTAAATAATTTAAAAAAATTACTTGCTTATAATTGAAACCTATCTTTGAAATTCCCATAAAATTTTCCTATATAACCTTCATTTGAATTGTAAGCCTAATTAGAACCCTTAAAATAAATCAAATACTCTCTGTAACACAGACGAAACCTCGTTATTAATTTCATTGGCTAAAAAAAAAAATGATGAAAAATAAAATAAATATTATAATAAATTAATTTAAAAATAAATATTATAAATAAATTTAATTAAAAATAAATGAATAAAGTTTTTTCATTATATATAATTATTATCTAATAAATTAGTTTAAAAAAAAAGCACTACTTAACATTAAAATTAAATTTAGCCAAATAAATATTCTATACGAATAAAAAAAAACACAAATACATTTTTTGTTATAAACAAACAAAAAATAACAATCAAAAAAATTTTATAAATAATAATATTATTAATTAAAATTAAAAAATTTTTTTTTATATTTTTATAATAAAAATAATATTCTTATAAAAACGGGGAAATAAAAATAAAACAATATTTAAATACAAATACATTTTTATTCAAAATTACCTAAATCCCTAATCTTAATACAAGAACAAACATACAAAAGTAAAACCCCTAATCTAGCTAAATAAATACAAGTTAATTTTTTAATTATTATTATAATCGGGAAGTCTGAAACAAACAAACAAAATTGGTATTAGTGATAAAACAAAACAAAAAATTTTTTTTGCCCCTAAATTTAAACTTCATATAAATTTAAAATATCACCTTTTTTTATCATTTTTCCTGCTAAAGAATACCTATGTCCCATAAAATTAAATTTTTGGCCCAGGCTCTTATTTAATCCTCGTTTTGCCACCATCTGACCCTTGCCAATCGCTGTTGGACCTCGCGAAATCCATTCCCAAGGGATGGCATAAGTTACTCCCTTAACTTTAATGTCATGAGGTGTCAATAATTCCGACCGACCAGTGGCGTGCCATCGTATATTGGCACATCCAACCTTGAACAAAAAATTACAAATATAAATCACCTGTAAAAAAAAAAATATTTTGTTTTTTTTCAACTAAAAGACTTATCACATATAAAAATGCATAAATTTTTACCTCTCTAAATTGTCCATTTACTATTCGCCATAAGCTACGTGCGACTATATAATTCTCCGACAAACCATGTGTGCCGTTTAACTGTTTTGCTACCGTTTGCATTCGGGACCATCTAAATCTCCTC
>NW_022874758.1:0-1102 GCF_010883055.1 Belonocnema kinseyi
TTCCTTGGAATCTATTAAAATATCCTAATATATATCAAATCCTTTAAAATCTCATATTAAATTACTGTCAAAAATTGAAAATTCCTTGGAACGTTTTAAAATTCTCTCAAAAATTTCGAAACCTTCAAACTATTTTGAAAGACCTTGGCATCTTTTAAAGATTTCTAAAGTACTTTGGAATTTTTTTACATAACCCTGCTAAAGTTGTTAAAATTCTTTGAAATTCCTTTAAATTATAAAAATAAGTTGAAAATTCCTTAAGATCTTCCAAAACATCATCAAATATTAAAAATCCTTAAAAACCCTTTAAAATCTTTAAAAAATTTTTAAAGCTCTTGAAAATACCTTACAATTCAATAAATACCGTCAAATATTTCAAATCCTTTAAAATCTCACACTAAATTATTAAAATAATTTGAAAATTACTTGAAATCTATTAAAATATTCTAAAATATACATCAAATCCTTTAAAATATCATTATAAATTACTGTGATCAATTCAAAATTCCTTGGAATCTTTTAAAATTCTCTCAAATTTTTCAAATCCTTTAAAATCTTTTCAAATACCTAGAACTTTTTATAAAGATTTCTAAAGTATTTAAAATTTTTTTAAGTAACCCTTTTAAAATTGCTTAAATTCTTTGAAATTCCCTTAAAGTATAAAAATCAATTGAAAATTCCTTGATATTTTTAGAAATATGTTCAAATGTTTAAAATCCTTAAAAATCTTTTTAAATCTTTTAAATTTATTAAGTCGCTTTAAAATATCTTGAAATTTGAAACATACCCTGAAATATTTTTTGAAATGTCAAGGGATTTTTAACTGATTTCCATAATTTATAGGAATTTCAAAGAATTAATCCAATTTTAAAAGGGTTATTTAAGAAAATTTTAAATACTTTAGAAATCTTAAAAAAAAAATAAGTTGTAGGTGTTTCAAAAGGTTTTAAAGGATTTGAAAAATTTTAGAGAATTTTAAAAGATCGCAAGGAATTTTCAATTTAAAAAATTTAAAAGATTTCAAAAGATTTTTAAGGATTTTAAATATTTGAGCATATTTTTAAAAATGTCTAGGAATTTTCAACTGATTTTCATAATTTAA
>NW_022874759.1:0-1351 GCF_010883055.1 Belonocnema kinseyi
TTAAGATGCATGCTTTTGTTCATGTGCATAACCTTTCTTGTCCCGATATCAAGAGAACTGAGCTCGTTCTTCGTCCATGGAACTACTCCAAATGAATAGAGTCGTACCGGGACGGCAAGCATGTTCGTTGCAGATACTTTGTTTCTCGCCGAATGCGGCTCTGTGGCACGCCCAGGTATGTATAAGTCTCTCCAACACAAAGGTGTCGTATGGCGTTTCTATCAACGAGCTCAGGATCTTCAGGGATGCCATTAAGTTTTCCTCGCTTCAAATAAACCTTGGCGCATTTGTCTAACCCAAATGCCATTCCAATTTCCTTAGTATATCGTTCGACAATCCCCAGAGCTAGATGCAGTTGCTCTCTGTTTTTAGCATAGATCTTAAGATCGTCCATGTAAAATACATGTATGACCTTGTACTTTCGATCTGCATGTTTGCTGCACAAGTACCCGTCGGAATGGCGAAGTGCTAGAGATAGTGGCAATAATGTAAGGCAAAAGAGGAGTGGGCTCATGGTGTCGCCCTGAAAGACACCTCTCTGAAACGTGACCTTGTTAGTTGTCACACGATTTTTGCCAGATGAGATAGTAAATCTGGTTTTCTAAAGCGGCATCAATCTCTCTATGCACCCAACTATTTGCGGATGAACCTTTAAGATTTCCAAAAGACAGATGATAAGTCTATGAGATGTAGAATCGAAAGCTTTCCGATAATCAATCCAGGCCATCGATAGGTCACGCTGGTAGAATGCTGCATCTTTGCAGACACATCTATCGACGAGCCGGTTCTCCCGACATCCGGCTACGCCTTTCTTTGAGCCTCGTTGTTCATACATTTCTTGCCACACAGGTGCAATTGCCCGAACAATCCTATCATTTAGGATAGCTGTGAATATCTTATAAAGCGTGTTCAGACAAGTTATTGGCCTGTAGTTCTTCGGGTCAGCTAAGTTGCCCATTTTCGGCAGGAGTATTGTGCGCCCTTCCACCAACCACTCTGGAATCGGTTCTTCCGACTTCAAATATGAGGTGAAAATACGGGACAAATGCTGATGGGTTGAAGAAAATTTCTTCCACCAGAAGGTTTTGATACAATCTGGTCCCGGTGCAAAATAGTTCTTTATCCCTCTTAATATTCTTTTCACCTACTCGGTAGTGATGGGTGGGCATTCTTTATCAGGTGTTATGAGGGCAGCACATAACTCCTTGAAGCTATTTATATTTTCTGAGTCTTCGTCCAATCTATGCTAAACTTCGTAGACTTCTCTCTAAAATACTTCGACCTCCTCTGGTTTGGGTGGGTGTTCGACAGTAACTGGAGGGTCTTGGAAGAGTCGAGATGGGTCAGAGAG
>NW_022874760.1:0-1128 GCF_010883055.1 Belonocnema kinseyi
GTTAATTGACATACTTTTCTATTTGGCCGGCTTTTTTCGAAATTAAATTATATGCGAAACTACAGTTTTAATATCAATAAAATAAAAGTGATTATTAATCAACATATGTTTCCGTAGATTTCGGTAAAAAAGTGTTTTCTTCTACCAAAACACTCGAAAAATAAAGCAAAATTTGCACTTTTGTTTATTTAATGTAGACTGACATACTTTTCTATTTGGCGGGCTTCTCTCGAAATTAAATTATATTCGAAACAACAGTTTTAATATCAATAAAATAAAAGTGATTATTAATCAATTTATCTTTCCGTAGATTTCGGTAAAAAAGTGTTTTCTTCTACGAAAACACTCGAAAAATAATGCAAAATTTGCACTTTTGTCTATTTAATGTGGATTGTCATACTTTTCTCTTTGGCGGGCTTCTCTCGAAATTAAATTATATTCGAAACTACAGTTTTAATATCAAGAAAATAAAAGAGATTATTAATCAATTTATCTTTCCGTAGTTTTCGGTAAAAAAGTGTTTTCTTCTACCTAAACACTCGAAAAATAATGCAAAATTTGTACTTTTGTTTATTTAATGTTGATTGATATACTTTTCTATTTGGCGGGCTTCTCTCGAAATTAAATCATATTCGAAACAACAGTTTTAATATCAATAAAATAAAAGTGATTATTAATCAATTTATCTTTCCGTAGATTTCGGTAAAAAAGTGTTTTCTTCTACCCAAAAACTCGAAAAATAATGCAAAATTTGCACTTTTGTTTATTTAATGTTGATTGACATACTTTTCTATTTGGCGGGCTTCTCTCGAAATTAAATTATATTTGAAACTACAGTTTTAATATCAATAAAATAAAAGTGATTATTAATCAATTTATCTTTCCGTAGATTTCGGTAAAAAAGTGTTTTCTTGTACCAAAACACTCGAAAAATAATGCAAAATTTATACTTTTGTTTATTTAATGTTGACTGATATACTTTTCTATTTGGCGGGCTTCTCTCGATATTAAATTATATTCGAAACAACAATTTTAATATCAATAAAATAAAAGTGATTATTAATCAATTTATCTTTCCGTAGATTTCGGTAAAAAAGTGTTTTCTTCTACCAAAACACTCGAAAAATA
>NW_022874761.1:0-1930 GCF_010883055.1 Belonocnema kinseyi
GAAACTGGTAACGGTTCGTAAAACGAGTCGCGGCACCATCTA
This sequence comes from Belonocnema kinseyi, assembly GCF_010883055.1. Taxonomy (NCBI): domain Eukaryota; kingdom Metazoa; phylum Arthropoda; class Insecta; order Hymenoptera; family Cynipidae; genus Belonocnema; species Belonocnema kinseyi. Next base: position 43 of record NW_022874761.1, read on the forward strand.
TTCAGTAGTAATTTCTTCGCAGAATCACAATTGACGGTTCTTTAATATGTTCCAGAATAAGAATTATTGCTGACAATGCATTCTCTAAGTGTCATCACTGATGTGAGCGAAACTTCTATCTTTTGAAGCTTTATAATGAACAGCCCTAAAGATTGATATTTTATCATTTATTCAGTATGCACTTAATACATCAGTCTTTAGAATGACTTTCCATTTCTCTGCAAAATCACCATGCAGCAGCACGATCGTCAAGGTCTTTTTTTACTCTTTCCTTTTCTTCTTTAATAGCTTCCCACTGAATGTATTTCACGTGCACTTCTTTCAGGAGATGAATTAGTACCTGCTTTGCTCGAAGAGAATTTCGATTTTTATAAATTAGTCTGTGGATTTTTCTTTTTAAAGATGTGAAAAGTTTCACCTATGCTTCGTGTCATAAACCTTTTAACCTTTTTCATTTTTGCCCAAGTTCATTCACAGAGATCACATCGCTTTTATTCGGACTCTACTTGAAGCAGTCTAGATCATCACTCAAGCATTATTCCAGTGCTTTTTAGTTTCATCGTCACTTACTGGATGTCCAATATAAGGATCATGAATCTGATATACGCCGTCTTCCAATTTGAGCTTTCTTAATTGGTCAGTCACATGCATTGACACATGAGGGAATTTCATTAAAATGCATTACTTGTTTACTTTCTGAGGTAATGTTAACAGCTGTCTGATTTTCTCTGATTGAGAATGACAACTATGAATAGCTTCTCGAAAATTTGACGTCCATGGGTCGCAACGATCACAGTCTTTCCCAGTTCCAGTCTCAGTATCAAAAACTTTAGACAATTTGCTAGACGCAGTCACAGAAAATGAGTCTTTTAGTTGTCTTTATTTTCTTAATATGTAACTTTCACGAAGTCTTTTCTTAATTGTCCGCGAAATACGCAATGGAAAAACATTTTGATACATTGATGAAATCTTTTTATTCAACACCTCATACAATATTTATGACTCACGAAAAAACAAGGATTCATCTTTTTCTAAATTCGATGCTCTATACAGGATACAAAGTTCGTTGTTCTCTTCTTCAATTCTTCTCCAACTCTTTTTCTTCAATTATCTCAGCGCGACCGGAACATCCGATGGTACTAGAAACTTTCAAATAAATAGTCATTTATGAAGATAGGCTTTTTATAAAGTTTTTTAAATCCAGACACAGTTTTCCTTTCCCAGAGTGAATTTTATTTATGGAAAATAACATTTTTACCACATTTGTTTGAGAACCTTCAACAACAAATATTCCTATATAAATAGTTAAGCGTGAAATCAGCTGAAATCAAAGCAACGAAGGTGAGAAGTCAATTTGAATCAAAAAGGAGATCGGCAAATTATACGGATCTGAAAAGGAGCCAAATCAGGAAAATATTGAATAAAAAAATAAAACCTTAATCAATACTCAGACTAAAAGAAAATAAGACAAGCAATTTAAATATGAAGAAAAAATTTGATATTTTACCTGAATTGGAAGAAAAACTATATTTTAAGGTTGGATTTTTATAACTGAATTTCTCTGACGGGAAAGAACCAAAACAGTAATCGCAAGCGAATGAAGAGAGCATAGGAACTTTTCAAAAACAGAACCAAATGAAACACCAAATAAAATTAAAGCATTAATTGTGCGAGAGGCGGTCATGTATCTGGATCGAAATAACCATTATTAAGTAAATAACTATATAAATTGATGTGGTGCCATATATTAAGAAAGTGGAAGAGGCTTTTTTTTAATGAAATTTATTTCTAAACATCTTTCCTTCTGGATATTATCCCCCTTTTCGGTATTTTTTGGAAAAATTAACAATTTTCATTTTCTTTTATCGTTTTTTCAATATGAAGACAT
>NW_022874761.1:2040-3028 GCF_010883055.1 Belonocnema kinseyi
AAATTTTTATATTTTTTCCATATCATTGGATACAGCTCAAAATTTCTCATCCCCTGAAATAAAATCCAACGGAATATGTATATATCTATCGACAAATATTATTACAAATAAACAAATTAATATGTTATAAATCCGAAACAAAGTACAATGAAATGATTATTAATATAATAGTGCGTCTGAATTAAATCCAAACATTTATTTTCGAATTTTTTTATTTGAACAATTCTTTAAAATATTTTCTGCACAAGTATTCAAAACAAATTTCTTTGAGGCAAGATGACTTTCTACCTTATCGACAATTCGTTTAATTTCATAAATTATTTTCACATGAAGTGCCACATCCTAAATTTGAATAATTACGAAAAAAGTTTTTTTGTGAATAATTTATTGTTTGTTGCTTTTTTCATACGTATTAAAATGTAGTACCCACCCCACTTTTCCTCATGCTTCTTATTTATCATCTCAAATTTTCAGCTCTATGTGGCGATTCGTTTGAAAATAATTTCTAAAATAAAAAAAGTAACAGTAAGGTAGGAATCTGTTCAAATGACTCACGCGTCACTTAATCTTACATACAAAATTATAGTTGTATACATAACTCCTTAGTTTATTTTAGTAACCAAAATTATTGAAAGACAGATGGGTGATTATTAAGTATAACAACATTTATTTAAATTTCTAACAAAGTTGTCAAGGCATATTTAAAAAAAATTGTTTAATTTTTTAACAATGAAAAATTATTATCACACTGTGTGGAAATTTCTCCAATTTATGTTAAATAACAGAATTATTGGGGAAACTTATAAAAAATGAAGACCATTTGTCAGTTATTTAAACAAATTTTATAAACGAATGCACAAATTCGTCATTTTTAAATAGATTTTTTGCGTTATTTAATAGAAAGGACAATAAATATCTAGCTTATAGCTTTTTTGTTCGATTCTTTGGTTTCAGACAACTATTATTCTTTGTTCAAACAAAATTCATT
>NW_022874761.1:3072-3880 GCF_010883055.1 Belonocnema kinseyi
TTGATCAATTCAATTTTAACAATTTAAAAAAATAAATAAACAAATTTATTGTTCTACCATTTTTCATCCCATAGATTTCGTTTCTGCAGAGAAATAAATTTCTAATGTTTTGCCAGAAGCTTTTTATAGTTATATTTTATTCATACTAAACAATAAGTAATTTTTCTTAAAAAAGGTAATAACCAAATGTGACGTGCGCCGAAGTAAGGGAACTTACTCTAAAAAGAATCGAAATCAAGATTTTTACACATTTCGATAGTTTTTGAGCTGCTCTTTTTAATTAGACCATCGGAAAAAATATCCGAACATTCTAATTGCTAATAATTGAGTTGTTGGGTACCCGAGTAATAGGACTTTGGCTGGAGAGCGCGAGATTCCGTGAAACATCTTGCACCACTCACTACACCATCTATGTGTCTCATCTATACCCTGTCCGTAAGCCGCGTCTACGACCTATCTTCTTCCGTGAGAATGAAGTGGTAAGTGCAGAAGAAAGATTTCGTGAGTCTTCCCTCTCTCCTAAAAGTCCGACCTATCGAGTCGACTTCAACCGCTCGTCCTGCCAAATGTCACTTTTCAGATTAAGCCCCCTTTCTTCGGCGCACGTCACAAATGGATAATTTGGCCAAGTTTTAGTATATAAATGTAGTTGCTTTAAGATAATCAATTAAATGTCTATAGATAATCGACCTTTACTGTGATATTTTTTTTTTAGAAAACAATTCATAATTTTTAAACCAACATTTTGTTTTCAATTAAAGCGACTTCATGAAAAACAATATGATCATGAGACGTGGCCATAGCTGTG
>NW_022874762.1:0-1603 GCF_010883055.1 Belonocnema kinseyi
CCTGAGCTACTGCGCTTGCGTTAGGGCTGACCGCTCATTGGCCGCACTTGGCGCACGATTCAAAATTACATTAAAAAACAATTCTTGTAACTTAAGTAAATAGTAATTAAAATATCCAAAAGGATATATACAAATTGTGTAACTTTGATTTCAGGCAAAAAAAATACAACACATCTTACAACAGTTTATTTTCAGTGAATTCCAAAGACCAAATTATATTTTACAAAACATTCAATTTAAAAAGAAATTTCTTGGAAAAGCGATTGAAAATAATTATTTATAAGTTTTTAATATTTTGTATGTATTTTTCTGGGAATTCATATAATTATATAATCTATAAATACATAAATTATCACGGCTGCATTTCAGTTATGCTTTCTTTTTTTTTTTACTTCAAGCGTCGTTTTTTCACGTCTCAATCGAAAAGTTTAGTCATTCTAATATTAGTCAGTTTTTCAAATTCAATGAAAATAAACTGTTATTCATGAAATATATGTGTTATAAATTTTTTTCTTGTCTGAAATCAAAAGTTACACAATTTGTATACATTTTCGTGTATATTTTAATAATTATTTATTTAAATTACAAAAACTGTTTTTCAATGTAATTTTGAATCGCGTTTTGAAGGGTAGACAACCACCGCTCAGCCCTAAGGCACGCATGAATGAAAATTATAATCATTTTATTATTGCTTTAAATAGTTTCTAAGAAAGAAAAACTATTTTTCAATTGCACTTATGCAGAAAAATTACTTTCTACGAAGATATTAGAAAAATAGAGGAAAAATTAACAGATTCCCATGCATTTGGTCAATTGTTATCACCTCAGTATTCAACGAAGTGAAGTGAGCTAGCGATTGGAGTGAAAATACCTTATTGTACGAGGGTAGTTCAATAAGTCCTTAGAATGAAGTATAAAAACAATTTTTTTTGGGTAAATTTTTTTTTATTTTTCAACATAATCTCCTTGGAGCTCTATACACTTGGTCAATCGTTTTTCAAGTTTTTTTAATCCTTCAGAAAAGTGCGTTTTCGGAAGTTCCTCAAAATAAGCACTTACAGAGGCAATGACGTCTTCGTTGTCTGGAAATCTCTGTCCACCGAGCCGATTTTTCAAGTTCTGAAATAAGAAAAAGTCACTGGGGGCTAAATCTGGTGAATACGGTAGGTGTTCGACCAATTCGAATTTTAGTTCTTCAATTTTAGCCATTGAAACGAAGCATGTGTGAACTCGGGCGTTGTCGTGATGAAAGAGAATTTTTTTCTCGCCAAATGTGGTCGTTTTTTTTTAATTTCTTCTTTCAGCTGCTCTAATAATGATGCATAATATTCACCAGTGATTGTTTTACCCTTTTCCAAGTAGTCAATAAGTATAATTCCACGTGCATACCAAAAAACTGTAGCCATAACCTTACCAGCTGACTTTACGGTCTTTGCCTTCTTTGGAGCTGGTTAGCCAGTGGAAATCCACTGTTTGGATTGTTCCTTTGTCTCAGGAGTGGAATGGTGTATCCATGTTTCATCCACAGTCACAAATGGACGAAAAAATTCCTCACGATTCCGACTTATGCGCGCCAAAAGAGCCTCAGAGGCGACCACTCTAT
>NW_022874763.1:0-2571 GCF_010883055.1 Belonocnema kinseyi
ATAACTTCCGAGATAATCAACATCTTTCAATGTTCTTAGGCTCATTTTTAATTTATTTTTTCACCGTATCACACCAGCAGTTAGAAAATTGTAAAAACATCTCATCTATAGGCAAATTATAATCAAAATTAAATGAATATCATAAAATATTTTTGAATATAGTTGAAATCTTGTTTAATCACATAAAATATTCAATAATAATTTTAATAATAATTTCAACTGACTGACAATTAGATATCTAATATGGAATATTTTAGAATGGAAATAAATTTTTCAAAATGCAAAAATTCCAATTTAAACATTGTTTTTACCCCCTCCACTCTGACTCGAAAAATCCATTGAAAATGATTTTTAAAATGGGGAACTATAATTTTTGCATTTTGAAAAATTTATTTCTATTCTAAAATATTCCATATTAGATATCTAGTTGTCAGTCAGTTTGAATTATTGTTCACTGATTGTTTAAACAAATTATAAGTTTTATAAACAATATCATTGTTTATATAATAATTTTTTTTAATGATTCAAAAATCACCTAGAGATGTGGATGAGAGGCCTTCAACGATACCTTCAGTTTTTTTCTGGGACGATTAGTTCGTTCTAGCTATAGTTCCCACTTTTATAAATCATTTTCAATGGATTTTTCGAGTCAGAGTGGAGGGGGTAAAAACAATGTTTAAATTGGAATTTTTTCAGTTTGAAAATTTTATTTCCATTCTAAAATATTCCATATTAGATATCTAGTTGTCAGTCAGTCGTAACGGTTGTTCACTGATTGTTTAAACAAATTATAAGTTTTATAAACAATATCATTGATTAAATAATAATTTCTTTTCAATTATTCAAAAATTACCTCGAGATATGGATGAGAGGCCTTTAACGATACCTTCAGTTTTTTTCTGGGTCAAACTTTAATACTAGTGTAACCATAGCATCACACTTCAGAATTTAAAGCATGATCAATTTTTTAATATTTTAATAATATTTAATTTGAATCAACAATATAAGAAACAATAGCATATGCTTTTGAATAATAGTGTGTGAGGGACTATCTAGATTCTATAAAGACCCTATTAATAGGTCCTTATTGGGTTGCCTACTGATAACCTGGCTAGCTGAGCTTGACGATTTCGTTTGCGCCCTCGATAGATAGCCAACTTAGGGCCTCGGTAGAAAATAGGAAATCTAGACAGGGCCTCTTACGAACCAAGTTATAATTTCTACCCGGGGGTGAGTTTACCCGAGTCGTAATTAATCTACTGACAACCCTCTTTTGATGTTTAATATCCTTAATAAATTTCGAAATAATCAACACTTTTCAATATTATTGGGAGACTTTTGTAGCTTTTTTTCCACCGTCTTACAGCAGCCTATGAGTAGAATTCTGGAGAATTTTCTTATGAAATTGCAAGGGCTTGAAGTTGTAACAAAAAACTAGAAACTTTTGAAAAAATCTTATCTGCAATTCTGAACAAAACATAAACAACTTTAAATATTTTTAAACTTACATAGAAACGTCATGATTATATGTTTCATCTATTCTACAAAAATGTTTTGTTACGGAAAAAAAAAATTTGCAATTTTCACAAATTTGTCATTGCTAATTCAACTTCTTGCAATGTCGTAAGAAATTTTTAAAGATTTATACTATCAGCTGCTGTGATACGGTGAAAAATTGGCTTTAAAATGAACCCACGAACATTGAAAAATGTTGATTATCTCTAAAGTTATTATACATTTTAGAAAACTTGTAAATTTATACCATTTTTGCAATATCTACTTATAAAATAGATTAATTGGCTTAATCTTTCATTATCGAAAAAATAATTAATATTACAGAGAATTTCCCAAATTTTACGAATCCGACTTAAATGATTTTAAAAAACGCTTTTTTAGTTATTGGAAATACGTGTCAAACTCCATGAGACTTGCACCACCTCTACATACAACTTATTTACAACAATATTTGTTTAACGAATTTATGGCTATCCCGCCCAACATGTGATCTTTCAAATTCTTAAAACCTATTCAATGTTTCTATTGCAAAACATGAGCATTTCCTGGAGAAATTAAAAATTCCCTAATACTCTACTTGAACGAAAATTTAATTTTATGATCAGGTGAAAAATTCCCTAAAACCCAACTTAAACAAAATTATAATCTTCAGAAGTAAATATTTTGTGATATAATATATATACAGATGTCTACTGTATAGTTTCACTTTAAGAAGGCCGTAAATAATGATTATGTTGTGAGTGTGGTTTTTCCACTGATTAAGCATAATAATGGATGGAAAATTTATGAATCTTAAGGGACCACTGTCCCCGTTTGAATAATAAAGGTAGTTAAATGGGGCAGTATTCAATTCATTGCCACCTACCTGCTCCACTAAGCCTAGACCAATGGTCGGCACGCTCTTGCCTTGACTGCCCTACGACCTACTTTCAGGGCAGTACCTGCGAGCTTGGACAGACCACCCCTTTCCTCAGGGGTCCTTTGTTATAAAATGGGAAAAAAATGTGAGATTAAAAAATTCGTAATTTTGCGATCAGTGACTTAAAAGTAATATAT
>NW_022874764.1:0-1287 GCF_010883055.1 Belonocnema kinseyi
CCAAATAATAAAATTCCAGAAATTATGAAAGTCCCGAAATATAAAAGTCGAATTGGAAAATTCAGGAAAATAAAATTCCAGACAATAAGATATTACCGAATTTTAAAAATAGTCAGAGAAAATGGCTGAATTATAAAATAACCAAACTAGAAAATTCTTGAATTTAAACAATTAAAAAAATTGTTTATTAAATATTATTTATTTATTGAAAATACAATAATTGAATATATATTTCTGGATGAAAAAATTTGTTTGAAAATGTGCATAGTATTTGAAAAAAATATAAAAAAGTTGTAAAAAATCGAATTTTTTATTGATAAAAAAAATAATTAAAGTAATAAAAATAAATTTTGATATAAATCGTTGTTGAATTGAATCCTGTAAAGTTTGTGCTAAGGTGTTATTATGTAGGTACGAAGAAAATTTAGGCAGAACATTTTTTTGTTTCAAAGCGCACGTGTTTTTTTAATGTATTTTTCAATACAATTTTAATAAAATTATTATTCAGGTGCCGGAGATTTCATTTTTTGGGATTTTTCATTCATCCCTTTCGGAATTTTTTCCAGTGGTCCCATATTTTTATATTTCCTCTTAAAATTATGTCTTTTTTCAAAATAAAAAGTCAACATTTGAAAACATTTCAAAATCATCAAAAGTATCTATTCTCTTATAAATTATTTTAAATCTTTTAAAACTATTTAGAAAATTTTTCGGAACTTTTAAATGTCTGTAGACTGATTCCCATTTTTCCTAACATTTTTGAAAAATCCTGCACACAAAATTGTTTTAAGAGCTTCCAGATTTTTTCTAATATTGTAAATCTTTTGAAATTTTTTGAAATATTTTTAAACATTCTCTTTGAGTATATACTTTTTTGGAGTAAAAAATCATTTAAAATCTACCCAGAAATTTTTATTGTTATCCTAATATTTCAAATTCTTGAGAAGCTCCAAATTTTGTTCTTTTCTTTGAAACATTCAGAAACCTCCAGATTATTTGATTTTTTTCTAAATTAATGCTTATTTAAATGTTCTTTAAGAATAAAAATAAAATAATTTTACCTTCGAAATACAAATAAAAACAAATAAAACAATTATAATCGTAACATTCCAGTTTAAATTTGTCACTCTGAATTGTGTGTGTGACGATTTGTCTCGGTCTCAAGTCCAGCTTACTTACTGGGCTATCATTTTATTCTTTGAAAGATTTTCTACAAATCTTATTAAAAATGTTTATATTCTTATCCAAAATGAGAAGGTATTAGTTTTTAATAAAAAATAACTTTTT
>NW_022874765.1:0-1271 GCF_010883055.1 Belonocnema kinseyi
GATTTTTAACGACTCTCGGATATGACGCAGTCGTAAGTCGACCCTTGCATTATCTTGTATTTTCCTTAGCATTTCCATGGCGAATTTGAAAATAGAGCGGTCTCTTATATACTAGGTTGGAGAAAAAGCAAAATAGAAAATTTTCAGTTTGGTATAAATGCACTTTCTTAAAATTGTGCTTCGATATGCGGTTACTAGGAAATCCGGAAACGTACTTAAAGATAAGTATCTCAAAGCAATTCATTATAATTTCACGATAAAAGAAACAAAACAAAGGAAATTTAAACCTACAAACTAAAAATTACGCCGAGATTTTGAACCGGTGGCGGGAGGGGGGGGGGGGCTCGCTTTTTATTGTAAATTCAAAGATGTAGGCCTAAAATAAACACACAAGAAAAGATATATATATATATATATATATATATGTGTGTGTGTGTGTGTGTGTGTGTGTGGGTATTTATGGGTTTTCGGAGAATCTTAAACAGGACGATTTTTAACGAGCTTCGGATATGACGCAGTCGTAAGTCGTCCGCTACATTATCTTGTATTTTCCTTAGCAGTTCCGTGGCAAATTTGAAAATAGAGCGGTCTCTTATATACTCGGTTGGAGAAAAAGCAAAATAGAAAATCTTCAGTTTGGTATAAATGCACTTTCTTAGAATTGTGCTTCGATATGCGGTTACTAGGAAATCCGGAAAGTTACTTAAAGATAAGTATTTCATAGCAATTCATTATAATTTCACGATAAAAGAAACAAAGCAAAGGAAATTTAAACCTACAAACTAAAAATTACGCCGAGATTTTGAACCGGGGCGGGAGGGGGGGGGGGCTCGCTTTTTATAGTAAATTCAAAGATATAGGCCTAAAATAAACACACAAGAAAAGATATATATATATATGTGTGTGTGTGTGGGTATTTATGGGTTTTCGGAGAATCTTAAACAGGACGATCTTTAACGACTCTCGGATATGACGCAGTCGTAAGTCGACCCCTACATTATCTTGTATTTTCCTTAGTAGTTCCGTGGCAAATTTGAAAATAGAGTGGTCTCTTATATACTCGGTTGGAGTAAAAGCAATATAGAAAATTTTCATTTTGGTATAAATGCACTTTCTTAAAACTGTGCTTCGATATGCGGTTACTAGGAAATCCGGAAACGTACTTAAAGATAAGTATTTCATAGCAATTCATTATAATTGCACGATAAAAGAAACAAAACAAAGGAAATTTAAACCTACAAACTAAAAATTACGCCGAGATTTTGAACCGG
>NW_022874766.1:0-1285 GCF_010883055.1 Belonocnema kinseyi
TACAGTTTTGCATTCCTCGAGGTGCTGCCCTCTTCAACTTTTCGATGTTTCTATGGCAACCGCGTCCTTTGCCAACGTCTACGGGAGGGGTGGGGCCAAGGCGAAAGCCAAACCGAAAGAGCCGGTGATTTTCTGTTTCTCGATTATCGCGCTTGCCTTCGCCAGCCATATCTATAGCTGATTCGGGACTGTCTATGCACGCCGAAAATATTAAAATTAATGAGGGCCTAAGATTATTATATTTATTATTATATTTTAATTAATTCAGAATTTAGTTAAATGAAAAAGTTAAATTAATTCCTCATCTGGTTTCTTGTAAAAGAGAAATTTTCGAAATACTATATAAATAAGTTTAAAAAAATTCTTGTCATATTTTAGAATTGTGGCGAAATTTCAAACATTATTTAAAAAAATATAATTTTTATAAAAATAGTGAATTGAAGGTTCGAATACTTTACTGTATAAATTTATCCTACATGTATTTTTAAATCCTAAAATATTTTATTGTTTTTTCGCATAATTAAGGTATAACTGAAGTAATATTTACACTTCTCTGTAGTGTCGAATTGACAATTTACATTTAATTTCGAGGAAAAATTTAAGGTTTTCACTACTCACTTAATTATTTATCAAAATTATATTAAAATTTTGTTTTTTGTTTGTTTCTTGATTATTTGAAACGTATAATCTTTTTCCTTATAATTTGTTTTGTTACAAAAACCAGTAACTTGACTGTGCCTTGCAAATTAAAATTTAATTTTAAAAGTTTGAGGGAAGTTAACCACTCGCAATTCTTATGCTCATCAGAATTCACAACTTCAAAGTAATTCAAATAGTTTATAAAAATTGTTTCCTTGATTAAAACGGCTACCTGGATTTCTTAGTATTTAAAATTTTATTATATTCATTGGTGTTTTCCTGTGAAAATAGTTATACTTTTTCGTACTTGTAAAAAAATTCCCACCAAGGATTGAAAAAATTTTTGATTTTATTTATTTCTTCAAATGAATTTTGTTTAAGTTTGCAATAACAAAGGAAAACTATCCAATTAGGGGTTTTAAGGATTTAAAAATCGTGATTCCTTTTTTTCATAAATAGTTTCGAAATAATTTTCACATCGTACACAACAGCTGGTTTTTAAGTATATTATATTGATGATGTGTACAATGTGAAAATTATTTGGAAACTATTTATGAAAAAAATAAATCGCGAGTTTAAGCATTTAAAACCCCTAATTGGATAATTTTTCTATGTTAGTGCAAACTTTAAAAAAATCCACTTGAAG
>NW_022874767.1:0-1828 GCF_010883055.1 Belonocnema kinseyi
AAATCTTCAAGATTTTTTTACAATTTTATAAATCTTTTTAAATATTTTCGACACTGTAAACTTCCCAAAATAAGAAAATGCTGAAACCTGAAAATCCCGAATTAAAAAATTCTAGAATAGTGAAATTCTGGACAGTTTACAATATTATCGAATTTGAAAATTCCCGAATAATAAAACTCCAGGCCGAATGCTGTCTATTGATAAAATATACAAACTAGAAAATTCCCGAATTGCAGAAATTGAGAAAACAGTTACGTGGTCAATATTATTTATTTATTAAAAATACAATAATCAAATATTTTTATTATAGAAATTTGGTTTAATGTTTAATTTTTTTAAATTATTGTTTTAATTTAAAATGACAATAATTGTATAAAAATGTGATACAAACATAAATTTAAAATACGTGAGCTTCAAATGAAACAAACTTTGCAGGATTCAATGCCGGCTGATTTAACGCGACTTTTATTTTTTTAAATAATAATTTTAATTTTGCGAGCATTTTCTGTAATGTTATTGTTATTTTTAATTCAAACAATAATTTCTAGAAACTTTAAACATTAAAAAAGTTTTTTCCTCGGTAAAAATATTTTATTATTCTATTAAAAAAATTTTTTTTTACTAACTATTTTTTAATTGTTCAAATTAGAGAATTGTCTAGCCGGATATTGTATAATTCGGAAATTTTCTGTCGGCAACTCTTAAATTCGGTAAGATTGTAAATCTTCGAGAATTTTCCAATTCGGGACTTTTATATTTCGACAATGAATTGTCGAAATATAAAAGTCCCGAATTAGAAACTTAAAAATAAAATTCCCACATCACTGTAAAAATTCCGAAATTAGAACATTGCAATGTTGTAATTTCGCAATTTTTACAGTGATGTGGGAATTTTATTTTTTGGAAAAAGCGACTGAAAAATGCCGAAAAATAAAATTCCTGACATTGTAAAATTCGTACATTGAAAAATAACCAATAATAAAATTCCCGAAATTATAAAAGTCCCGAAATATAAAAGTCAAATTGGAAAATTCACGAAAAATAAAATAAATAAAATTCCAGGCAATAAGATATTACCGAATTTTAAAAATCCCCAAAGAAAATGCCTGAATCATAAAATATCCGAACTAGAAAATTCCTGAATTTAAACCATTTAAAAAATTGTTTATTAAATATTATTTATTTATTGAAAATACAATAATCGAATATATATTTCTGAATGAAAAAATATGTTTGAAAATGTGCATAGTATTAGAAAAAAAAACAAAAAAGTTCTGAAAAATCGAATTTTTTATTAATAAAAAAAAAATAATAAAAATAAATTTTGATATAAATCGTTGTTGAATTGAATCCTGCAAAGTTTGTTTCAAAAATGTTATTATGTAGGTACGAAGAAAATTTAGGCAGAACATTTTTTTCTTTCAAAGCACACGTGTTTTTTAATGTATTTTTTAATACAATTTTTATAAAATTATTATTCAGGTGCCGGAGATTTTATTTTTTAGGCTTTTTCATTTATCCCTTTCGGAATTTTCGTCAGTGGTCCCATATTTTTATACCTCCTCTTAAAATTATGTAATTTTTCAAAATAAAAAGTCAACATTTGAAAACATTTCGAAATCATCAAAAGTATCTATTCTCTTTTAAATTATTTCAATTCTTTTTAAATTATTTTAAAAATATTTCGGAACTTTTAAATATCTTTTAGACTGATTCCCATTTTCCCTAACATTTTTGTAAAATCCTGCACACAAAATTGTTTTAAGAGCTTCCAAATTTTTTCTAATATTGTAAATCTTTTGAAATGTTTTGAAATATTTTTAAACAT
>NW_022874768.1:0-1799 GCF_010883055.1 Belonocnema kinseyi
TGTGAGTTCCTCTAACAACAGTATTTTAATGTTACATTGCTGAAAAAAGGAACTTAAAAAAAGGCTATAATGGTTAATAATGCTTTGAAAATGTTATCTATATCTAACAACTAGATGAAGTCTAAAGGTATAAACCATTCACTTTTACGGGTTAAAAATTATAAGCACATCTCTCAAATTTGCCTATCTAAGAAGAAACATTTCACAAACGTTCTAAAACCGTTCCAGCTGAAAGAATCAAAAAATTATTTTCAAAATAGGTACATCACACTCTGTATACTAGTATATTTTTCGCTGCTCTAAGAAATTAAATGCTATACAATATTCTTAAGTCTTCAAGTTTCACGAAAAACTATTTTTATCAGACATTGCTCGAAAAAAACAAGAACTCAAAAATAAAGTTATGCAAGCAAATAATGACTTGTAAATGTTATCGATATCTATCAACTAGGTGAAATCTAAATGTATGAAGTATTCACAATCAAGGGTTAAAAATAATAAGCACATCTCTTAAATTTGCCTATCTAAGAAGAGACGTTCCACAAACGTTCCAAAACCGTTCCAGCTGAAAGACGCAAAAAATTCTTTTCAAAATAGGTACATCACACTCTGTATACTAGTATATTTTTCGCTGCTATAAGAAATTAAATGCTATACATTATTCTTAAGTCTTCAAGTTTCACGAAAAACTATGTTTATCTGACATTGCTCGAAAAAAAACAACAACTCAAAAATAAATTTATACCAGTAAATAATGAATTGAACATGTTTTCTATATCTATCAACTAGGTGAAATCTAAATGTATAGAGCATTCACCTTCAAGGGATAAAAATAATAAGCACACCTCTCAAATTTGCCTATCTAAGAAGAGACGTTCCACAAACGTTCCAAAACAGTTCCAGCTGAAAGATTAACACAAGATTGACTGTCAGTCCTAGGTCATCATTGCCCGGAGCTTGAAATGATATCGCTAATGCCCAAACTTGGCAGCCATTTATGGTTCAAAGTTGGTAACTACAACAGCCCAATTTTTCGAAAATATGGCTAACTTGACTTCCGTTCATAAACCAAGCATTGGGAACAAATGAGATTTCATCAAAAATTATTATTTATACTGGTGAATTTTTTTTCTAACCTTGCCAAAGTAAGCCAAGTTATCCATATTATGTTAGATGAATGGCTACCAATTCTTAGTATTGTCCAAAATTTGCCAATGTGAGTAAGTGAATGAGTTATGACACCTTCGGTTGCCGGTATTGGGCCATTCTTAACCCAATGGTTAATGCTGGCAATTTCCCACTGTTGATGTGCGGGAGATAACAGCATAAATTGCGTTTTAATAAAGAGTTATAGCTACTATTTCTTGCCTAGTATCAAGGACGAAATCTCGGTTTAAATGCCTAAACCATTTAGTCTTTATATTTCAATAAAATACATAATATAACTTCTATGAATATTATTAAGTGACATTGTCCAAAAATCACTAACCTGAAAATGAAATTATTACAATAAGGAGTTAATACATTTCAATTATCCAGTACTAAGATCTCACATTCAATATAAATGCATAAACTAGTCACCTGTACATTTTCAAGCCCATTTATTACAGAAAAATGTTCTTTAAATGTCCTCAATATGTTGGGCTTGGATGACACGAAGAATTATATTTAAGGATATATCATTCTTGCACGATTTCTACGAGGGTGGATTGATAAGTTTCCGGCCTGACCAAGAGATGGCGCCACTAGGCTTACCTTGAGGTGGCGTTCTATAGTACCATCCTTAGATAGCTTGTAGC
>NW_022874769.1:0-1073 GCF_010883055.1 Belonocnema kinseyi
TTCTTTTCATTCTCCTTGGCTATGATGTTTTTGTCAGCTGGTGCCGAAAATTGGATAACGAACATGGTTCGCTTCTCGAAGTCAAGAAGAACCATGTCAGGCATCGAGTGAGCAACAGAAATAATTGTCGAGAATATAAAGTTCCAGTATATGCGGCACTTTCCATTCTCGACAATTGACTCAATTTTCCTAGGAGCATTTAGAGGAGCGATATTGAGGTGAATGCCGTAGGAGTGACAGAGATGGTAATAAAGTACTCTAAGTGCCGTATTGTGCCTTTGAATGTAGGTTGTTCCCGTGTGTGTTGGACAACTATATAGTATGTGAGCTAAATGCTCGGGCTGTGCATGGCACCCCCGGCAGCTATCATCGGGAATGTCTTGGCTCAAAATGTGGCGACGGTATGTTAAGGTGGAAATGACACCGTCTTGGCATGCAAAAATGAATCCCTCTGTACCAGACTTCAATCCGGGCGATTTAAGGAAAGCAAACGTTAGCTCACAAGACATAGACTGATCCTTCACATTTCTGTGGAAGATACCGTGCATCCTCTTATCGAGGAGCTGTTCACGAAAGTTTTTCTCTTGTGTTTTCTTAATCCGGGCTTTCAGGAATGAGTACTCGACATAGATTAGATTTGATGCATTTTGCACACCCCTAATACTGAAGTCAAGTCCGAGTGTTTCAGCAGCCTCCTCCGCTGCTTTGTACAGAAATACTCCTTTGCCCACTTCTTCGTGATTCCTGACCATTTTAAGAAGAGGGTCTCTTCCATTTGCAACTCTATGTGCTGTACCCAGAATAATCCTGTTGTGAAGACATTCAACACTCAATATTCCGCGACCCCCTTGACGGCGTGAGATGTACAGTAGCGGAACGGAAGACTTAAGATGCATGCTTTTGTTCATGTGCATAACCTTTCTTGTCCCGATATCAAGAGATCTGAGCTCGTACTTCGTCCATGGAACAAACCAAATGAATAGAGTAGTACCGGGACGGCAAGCATGTTCGTTGCAGATACTTTGTTCCTCGCCGACA
Source organism: Belonocnema kinseyi (assembly GCF_010883055.1). NCBI lineage: Eukaryota > Metazoa > Arthropoda > Insecta > Hymenoptera > Cynipidae > Belonocnema > Belonocnema kinseyi. Next base: position 1,039 of record NW_022874769.1, read on the forward strand.
GTTCGGAAGACCAAATCTCTCGGATGAGACGTTTG
>NW_022874770.1:0-1269 GCF_010883055.1 Belonocnema kinseyi
AATTTATCAATTTAATTATTTAAAAATACCCTTTTATTTAATCCTTTAGTTATAACTTGTTAAGATTTTCAGAAGAAGATTTCATCGCTGGAGTTGGGTTTTAAAACCCTTAATTGTGGAAACGGACTTGCTGTTGGTTTATTCTTAGAAATTATAGAAAATCTTATTTTTCATACTTTTATTAATTATTCTCTTATTAAATCTAAAATATTTGAACTTTCGCGCGGTTAAAGACTGTCGGCTTGTTACAAATTTTCGCCGGGACCGCTGTCTACAATTAGTTCCTCGAACTATACCCGTGCCGCATCTAGGTTTATAATATCTTTGTCTCTATTACATCTCTATTACATCATGTCTTCCTCTAATGTGCAGACCACTTACGATAATGTTTCTATTGCCAAGTGGGGAAACAGAGTTAGGTCTCCTTATTATTCCTTGATGGAAAAAAGCTAATAAGATATCTTAGAGAGTTGTCCAGCCTGATTTTTGAATTAGGTTTTCCATTTTTTTATGAATAAACAAATGCGACGCAAAAATGACATTTTTTCTATTCGACGTTCCCGGTTCTCGTCATTAATAGGATAATGGTTGAAATCGCTCAAGTTGAATAAAATAGCACCAGTTAAGGATGTTCCAATATTAGACAATATAAAAAAAAATTTGTTATAAACAAATTATTTTTTGAAAAAACTTTTTCTACGATTTTCCATAGATACAAATTTTGTCAAGTTATGTTGCAAGAAATTGGAATCGAAACAATATAATGTAAAAAAATTCTCTTCTGATTATAATTGTTTATATTATAAACAAGTGTAATGTGCAAATGCAGTAATCAGGCATTTTTTGACAGAAATATTCGTTTTTTTTCTATGCACATTTTTTTCAATTCAGAAATTTATGATAATTTTAGCAAAATTCATAATTTGTTCATCAATCTTATGATTTTTTAAACAAATTGAATAAAAAATGCATTATTTTGACGTTTGTCAACAGAAAAATGCCGATTTTTCACTGGCTGTTTTTTCAGTTGCGAATTTCATGACAATTTCAGCTAAATTCATAATTTTTTAATCAATTTTATGATTTTTCAAAAACAAATTGATTAAACAAATGCATTATGGGGGCATCTATCGACAAAAAAATTCGTTTTTGGTTCTATATCAGACTTTTAATTGGGATCTTAATAATAAATTCGGCAACATTCATAGTGAGTTGACACATTTTATGATTTTTAAAAACAAATTTAACAAAGAAATGCATTATTCCGGC
>NW_022874771.1:0-1513 GCF_010883055.1 Belonocnema kinseyi
TTCCTCTACTTTAAAGTATCATCATGACCTTTTGCTTAAACTAATTTGGAACAAAATTTACGAGGTCGAGAAAAGTGGCGAAAAAAATAGGGTTTTTTGGGTAACTCTTTCCTTTTTTTATTCGTTCACTTATTAAAGAAGAATTAAATTTTAAGAAATTACATTTAAATTTCTTGGAATTTTTCTATTTACTAAATCACAAGTAGCTGTTTTTTTTTTTTTTTTTAGACAAATTAGTAATAAAAGTTTCTTGTTAATTTGTAGAATAAAGGAAAATAGTGAGTCCATTCAGTTTGAAGAGAAAATATTACATAATATTATGTTTTACTGAAAAAAATGCAAAGTACGTGATTTTATAAATTTTGTACCAAAAATGAAATAGTTTAATTTCCGACAAAAAAGAATGAGTTTTCAAATAAAAAGATTAAGTTTCTACTAGAAAGGCAAATTTTCAACAAAATATATACATTTCTAACTGAATATTTAAAGTTTTAACTGAAAAAGGTAAATTTTTGCTAAAAGAAAACGAGTTTTCAACTTTAAAAAAAAACACAAATAATTTGTTTTTAATATATAAAATTTGCAAGAAAATAAGTGCATTTTCCAGTAAAAAATAAAACATTTTCAACCAGGAATGGAATTTTTCAATTCAATTGAATAGTTGAATTTTCAACTTAAATTAAAAAAAGGAGGTTTGAACAGAAAACTTGTATTTTCAACGAAAAAAAAAAAATAATTTTTAACCGAAGAGAAAAATTTTTAAACAAGAAGATTAATTTTCTACCAAAAAGTGGAGTTTTCAACTAAAAAATTAATCTTTAACCAAAAAAATATATTTTTGAGAAAGTAGTTAAAGGGGGAGGGTCGGTAAGGCCGGTTTTTGGCCTAATTTATTTTTGGACCAAAAAATCTGAAAAAATCATGGTAGTATCTTATAAGTATCCCGAGTCGATTGCACGCTAAACGGACTACCCTCCACCCCCAGCCACCCCCACCCCCCCTAAAAATATAGGAAACAACACTACCCACCAACTGTATTTTCGAGAGATTTGACACTCTTAAACATGTATTCTGAGGTTAGCTCGGGTTTACTATGGTTTTCGGGGTCGCCGAATACAAATCTAGCGTCCTTTGACCTTTATCGCGTCAGGTTCAAGGTCATTGGAAGGTCAAATCGAGAGAAAACGGGTAAAAAACCCAAAAAAATACGTTATAGGTTTTTGGAGTCGCTAATTACGAATCTGGCATCCGTTGAACTCTATCGCTTCAGGTTCAAGGTCATTTGAAGGTCAAATCGAGAAAAAACCTGACGCGATAAAGGTCAGCGGGCACCAGGTTCGTAATCAGCGACCCCAAAAAACCTATAACATATTTTTTTTCATTTTTTTACCGTTTTTCTCGATTTGACCTCCAAATGACCTTGAACCTGAAGCGATAGAGTTCAACGGATGCCAGATTCGTAATTAGCGACTTCAAAAACCTATAACGTATTTTTTTGGATTTTTTTACCGTT
>NW_022874772.1:0-1275 GCF_010883055.1 Belonocnema kinseyi
CTGTATATGTTACGCGATCCGTGAAAAGTTACCTTGTTCTGCAGAGCCAAACTTCAGAGGACGGACTGTTGAAAACAGTCTGTTTTCCGGTAGTAGGGAAGGAAACTTTGTAATTATTATTAAGTGTAATTTTGCAGATAATCGAATTTTGATAACGCCACATTGAAGAGGAAATTATAAACTATAGAAAAAAACTAAAACCTGGTTTATGTTTGGAAAAATGTCGATGTGGTACTGAAATTTTAGAAAATAATTAAAAATATATAAGGGTAATTCTGTCCGGCCCATTTGAGTTTTTGTTTTATCTGTATAGTACCACTCTTTTCATTTTTAATTTGGAATGTAATTAAAAGCGATCTTTGGTACATAAACTTGTATCCAATTATTAAAATTTCATAGAAAAGAAACTCATATTACTCATGCAGATGTGCCATTATATACTTTCATTCGTTTCCCAAAATTTTGACACAATATTAAAATTCTTTAAACTATACGAGGGTAATATTTAAAGTTATAAAAACGTCTTTCGTTTCTACGGAAAATAAGTTTTACGTATTTTTTTGAAATTTATTTAGTTCGTTTAAAATTCAACTGTTTCGTTAAAAAAAATTTTTTCTTTGGTTTCAAAATTCAACAATTTGTTTGAAATTGTTTAGGTGTTTGCAATAAAACTGTAACTGTCTGATCAAAAGTTATTTTTTTGTGGAGGAAAATTAAAATTTTTTTCTTTAGCTGATTTAAAAGAAATAAAAAATTAATTGCTTTGTCGAAAATTCATCTTCTTACATTCTTATAATTTATGATGAAACCTATTAGATTTAGGTAAATTAGGACGTATTCAGTTTTCGTCAACTCTAAAAATTCATGAATTCTCTAAAAAATTCGACTTTTTTATGAAAAATGAATTATCTTTGTCAAAAGTAAATGAATTTGGTAAATTGATGTATTTTGAGAAAAATATTTCTTTCTGGATTGAAAATCCTTTTTTTTTGTGAATTCCACTAATTTGTTGAAAAATCGACTTTTTTCAGTAAAATTCAATTTTTCTCGATTTTAAATTAAAATCTGTTTTCTGTGGAACATGGACTATTACATTTCTTTACAAAAATTAAGCTTCTTGGTTAAAAGTGTGACTACTGTTTTTAAAATTATTTTTTTCGATAGGTATTCATAATTTCAAAGACCGATGTGCCGTCACAACGCAGTCTGCCTTTTAATGTCCCACTTTTAACCAAGAAGCTCAATTTTTGTAAAGAAATGTAATAGTCGATATTC
>NW_022874773.1:0-1196 GCF_010883055.1 Belonocnema kinseyi
ACTCGTGTAAACCAACAAAAGAAATTAAAATAAATATTAAATGTATTTCAATTTATGTTCAATTCAATTAATTTATTAAACCTCTCTCTCTCTCTCTCTCTCTCTCTCAATTTTCCTCCACTCTCTGCTTCGACCAAATTCGAGCGAATAATTAACGTTATCTGCTCGGTTGAAAGTCGAACAAAAAATGAGGATACAATTAGGATAAATTGGGTAAGTGACGTAAATTCATTATTTATCAAGACGTCACATACTCTTAATTTTTGGTGCATCGGCCGGGAAACAAAAAATTGAGAGAGAGAAAAAAAACCGGAAAAATATTTTTAAACTTAAAAAAAAAAAAAAGAGACTTGAAAAAACTTTTCTACACTATACAGTACACACGTAAAGTTAAATTTACATTATAATTGCAAAATATTATAATGGGACCAAGGCTGTAGTGACCGGGCCTGTCATAATTAGAAATATTTTCCTGTTAAGTCTTGACTATTGATAGCCAAAATTATAGCAGGAACAAGGTGCGTGAAAATGCACTGCGCTGTTATTGATTAGCTCTCAATATATAAGAATATCAGTCAAAATATGCAATTTGTTACATTCAGTACATCATTTCATACAAACTTATCCTACAATTCTATTTAACCTATGTAAAAACACCGGAAGTAAATAACAATAAATAAAATTACTGTGAATTTCATGAAACAAACGATCAATTAATTTACTCTTCAGATAAAATAAGAAATAAAATCACGTGAACTGTTTTAAACAATTATAGAATGTTCAAAAATTTGTCATCAACAAGTAGTAAAATTAGTCACTCAGCTGGAAGACGAAAACGCGAAAATCAACAACATATTGAACTTCGAAATCAACTTGAAAAATTATCTAAGGAACTTAAAAAGAAATACATAAACAATCAAAAAAACTCTGAATCTAATAATTCATGGCAGGAATTTTCTGAAATTTTTGAATCTATGTTAAATAAGGCTGAAATAGCCATTCAAAACTCGAAAAAATAAAATAAAATGAAAAATAAAATAAGATTTAAAATATCTTGAGAAATTTTGAAAAATAAAGTAAGATTTAAGAAATCCTGAAACCGGTTAAATAAAAAAAAAATTATTTTTAGGTGTGAATTAATTGAGATAAAAATAAAATAAGAATATCTCTGAATTATTCAAAAATCTCGAAAAAAA
>NW_022874774.1:0-1673 GCF_010883055.1 Belonocnema kinseyi
TTTTTACTAAGATTTGTTACCGTATAAGGACGGGTTCTTTCACTCATGTAGAAAATTTTTGCAACTTTGCACAACTTATCTTCTGAAGATTATCTTTTTAGTTATAAATTTTATTATTAGGTTAGAACTTAACAATTTTCGTAAAAAGACAACCTCTTTGGTTGCAAATTCAACTGTTTTGTTAAAAATTCGCCTTTTTGGGTTAAAAATTCAACTCTTTTGGTATAACATTATCCTTTTGTTTAAAATATTTTGATGGCGATAAGTCAACTTAAATCTTTTTTTCAGATGAAAAATACATTTTTTCTAAAGATGTACCTTTTTCATTTAAAATTTCATCCTTTTCAATAAAAATATTATCACTTTCTTGAATAATAAAATTCCCAAATTAGAAAAATTCTCGAATTATAAAGTTTACGAATAGTGAAATTCTTGGATTGGAAAATTCCCGAATTATAACATTCCTGAATAATCAAATATCCAAATTGAAAAATTTCAGAATAATAAAATTCCTAAATTATAACATTACTGAATAGTAATATTCTCGAAATTGAAAATTCCCCGATAGAAAATTTCTGAATTATAAAATACCCGAAAACTAGAAAATTCTCGAATTTAAAAAATTAAAAAATTCTTCTTTAATAAATATTATTTTTTTATGAAAAAATACAATTTTAACTATTTCTATCCCAGCAAGAAATATTCTTAATTTTTAGAGTTTCTAAACTTAATATTGTTAAAATTTAAAATAACAATAATATGTTTTAAATTTCATGCAGAAATATGTCTTTTTTCAGTTATTGTTATTTTAAATTCAAACAATAATTTTAGAAACTTTAAATATTAAAAGTAATTTTTTCAACAATATAAATATTCGATTATTGTATTTTTAATAATTAAATAATATTTATGAAAATGTTAATTGTTTAAATTATTTAAAGTTCTACTTCGTATATATTATAAGTCGGCAATTTTCGGCCAGGAATTTTATTATTCGTCAATTTTAAAATTCGGTAATAAATTCGACGAGTTTAGGCTTCGAGAATTTGAAATTCAATCGTTTTATGTTAAAAATAATTATTTGAAATTGAACAATTTTTTGTTAAAAGCATTCAAAGTTAAATTATTTTAAACCAAAAAATTTTAACTGAGTTATTTTGAATAGAAAGTGTTCTAACATTGTTAAAGATTTTGTCTCATCTATAACTATTTGGTTGAAAATTAGCGATTGTTTTTTGAAAAATTAAACTATTGTGATATACAATTTAATGATTTTTTTTGAAAATACAATTATTTTATCAGAAAGTCAACTATTGTAAAATGATTTGATGAAACAAATCAATCCTTTCTTTGACCGTTGATATTTATTGAGTAGCTTTCAAATTATTTATGCCTTCCAGTCCAATCGTAAATTGAAAATAAATATGAGTCAAAAAAACATGTTCTTCGAAGCTCAGATATTTATTTAATAGAAAAAACTCCTTTTAAACTTTCTGACGTTTCGGTACGCATGCGTACCTTTTTCAAAGGTTCTTAACGTGAGTTGATGATGGTTTAAAATAGTCAAACAGATCAAAGGGGGAGGGTCGGTAAGGCCGGTTTTTGGCCTAATTTATTTTTGGACCAAAAAATCTGAAAAAATCATGGTAGTATCTTATAAGTATCCCGAGTCG
>NW_022874775.1:0-2162 GCF_010883055.1 Belonocnema kinseyi
ACGATTAACTGAAGTGATGAGAAATACGAACCTCAGTCACCTTGAGCCACATGTGAAGAATGATATCATGAAACTGATAACTGTTTACCAAGAAGTCTTTTCATTACCCCATGAATCCCTCCCATGCACCAATCTGACGGAGCACGAGATCATATTGAATTCAGACAAGACCATTAACCTACGCTCACATAAATTACCGCAAAAACATCACGAGTTCTCTTTAGAGGAAACGCAGAAATTACTGAGAAAAGGAATCATTAGGCATTCACAATCCCCTTTTAACTCACCACTCTGGGTTGTACCCAAAAAAGGAGATAAGCTTCGGATGGTCATTGATTATCGGCAAATTAACAAAGATACCGGTCAAGATGCTTACCCACTTCCTTTGATAGACGATATATTAGATCAACTTGGCAAAGCCAGATTCTTTTCAGCATTCGACATGAGTGCTGGATTTCACTAAATCCCTATGGAGGAAGGAAGTAAAAAATATACAGCATTCTCAACCACTCAGGGACACTTTGAATACAATAGAATGCCTTTTGGCCTAAAAAACGCCCCCGCTACATTCCAACGCCTAATGGACAACGCCTTCAGAGGACTGATCGGAAAGAGCTGCTTTGCCTATATCGACGATATCGTCATATTTGGTAATACACTCGAAGAACACAACAGAAATTTGCAACTAGTGTTACAAAGAGTAAAGGAGTTAGGACTCCGACTAGAGCCCACAAAGTGCGAATATTTAAAACCCGAATTGGAATACTTAGGTCACTTAATTACAGCCGATGGCGTGAAACCTAATCCGGCGAAGATTGAAGCAATTAAAAATTTCAAAAACTTGAAAACAGTAAAGGACGTACAGAGCTTTTTAGGCCTTGCAGGATACTATCGCAAATTTATCAAAAAATTTTCGAGTATTGCAAGACCCTTAACTCGTTTAATTCAGAAAGAAATGATTTTCCACTGGACACCGGACTGTGAGAAAGCATTCTATGATTTGCGTCATGCTTTGATAACAGTTCCCGTGTTGAGATTTCCAAACTTTGAGGAACAGTTCACCCTAACCACTGATGCTTCCAATCATGGCCTGGGCGCTGTACTCTCTCAGAATGGTCACCCCTGCCTTTTTATTTCCCGCACGCTAAATAAAGCTGAAGAGAACTATACCACTTCAGAAAAGGAATTGTTAGCGATAGTTTGGGCCATGAAAAGATTACGCCAATACCTTCTCGGCAAAACCTTTAAAATACAGACGGACCACAAAGCATTAGTATGGTTACATAACGTAAAGGATCCGAGTTCAAGACTTTTACGATGGAAACTACGTATGGAAGAGTACAAATATGAAATAGAGTACGTCAAAGGCAAGGAGAATAAGGTTGCTGACTGCTTATCACGCCTCTTCCCACTAACCCTCGACGAATGCATAAGGGACGCAGGTATTACGGACGAACAACCAAAGGAAGAAGAAACACTTCGAATCGAAATACCCAATACCCCCGTCGCAACCACCAAAGAACCGGAAAACAAAGTACCCATGGAATTAGAAGAAATTGAAAATATACTCGCAACCATATACGAAAGATACACTGACTGGAAAAAGGACCCAAAAAACTCAGGTAAAATCAAAATTAAACCAAATGCAGCAGGTAAACTTTGGAAGGAAATAAGTAAAGACAAACTAGGCCCATATAATGAAAAGGAATGGCTATCACAATTAATAGAAATATCAACAGAATTACGAGATAAAGATGAGAAGTGCTCTTTAGTTTCTCTTAATGCAGAACGCTGTGCTAAGTGTAGAAAGCTAAATAAAGATTTAGTTCAGCAAGTAAGAAGGTCAAAGGCTGAAAAAAAGAGACTATATGCATCAACCATCTCAAATAATGTGGATCAAATAAGATTGAAAGCATTGCGAAAAAAGTTAAGGCGGCAAAAAGAAAAGAATTGGAAATTAAAACAGAGGCTTACATTATTAAAAGAAAGTATACAACAACAACAAGAAAAGTAGCTGGCGTTACTGACTCACACTTAGCTGGGGAGTATTCAACACTAGAAATAGAAATATCAACAGAATTACGAGATAAAGGTTATACAATCTTGCGAATAGCCATAAACGACCCATTGATAACCCCCTTGGAAAAAGAAACAATACAGAC
>NW_022874776.1:0-2441 GCF_010883055.1 Belonocnema kinseyi
TCCCAAAGTTTCAGCTCGATATTTTATTTACAAAAAAAGTTCTTAGGTTCAAAAGAACATTCAGTGAACTGAAAAACTGTGGTCGGTAATATAGGTATTTAGATGTGTCACATGCCCTTAAGGACAGTCTAAACTCTGTCGGTACGTAAAATTTGTTCCGCAATAGCGAAAACTTCGAATAATCGAAATTTAGAACTTGGAGGTATCTAATATTTTTAACATTTAAAGAATAGTAGTTTCAGCAAGGACCAAAAGAAGACTTCGAATTATTTAAAATTGGAATTATCGGCGCACAGTGGGAGGAATAGGGAATTTACTGTTCCTAATCCACTGCAGCCTACAATTTTTGACTAATTCTGATGTTCTGTTTCTTTGAAAATGCTCAGAATTAAATTAGACAGAACGTCATTAGGCCTGATTTTTAAATTAAACTTTGTGGAATATATCATTTAAAGAAATAGAACTTCAAAATTGGACATTTTACGAATATTATTTGTTTTCCCCTTAGAAAAGACTTAGAGAAGTCGCTATCTATCAGAATTATTACAGATATATTTAAGAAATATAAATATCAGGTTTAAGATTAACGTTAATTTTTATAAAAATTTTCTATAAATAATTATTTTCTTACGGTGCTCAGCCACAACAAAAACCTTTATCTTGATTAAAAATTCCTAAATATCTCCTAGAAGTAGTATTAAAGATAAAAAATAACCATAATTTAACCATTTTTATTACTGTTAATATTACAATAAACAAGTTGTAATATTTTTTTCCAAAGTATTGTTTTTCTCATCAGCAGTCATCTGTAGGAAGTTTGCGTCTGAACAAGCGGTTTTTTCGTAATGATTATTTTAATGCATCTCGAGAGTAGTGCCTAATTATTGAGTAACTTTCTAAGTAATTATGAATCAAAATGATATTAAATAATAATTTCGATTCAAAATTAGTGAGAAAGATAATTAACTAGTCACTACTATTGAGATGCATTAAAACAATCATTACGAAACAACCGTTTATTCAGAAGCAAACTTGCTACAAATGACTGTTTATTTAAAATTATAAGCACTTTGAAAACTGCAACATGACTGAGCAGAAAAAATATTGTATCCTGATGTAAAACGCTACCTTTTTTAATTTGTTGATGATATTGTTATTAACGATATAAATATTTAGCATTTTTATTTTCAGACAGATATTTATAACAGTTTTAAATTAACTTGAAATTAGGCAGATTAAAAAAAAACAATTCTTTTGAAAAATTAAAATATTAAAATTTGTTTATTAGAATATTTATAATAATGACAAATGTTGAATTATGGTCATTTTCATCCTTAATACTACTTCTACGAGATACTTAGGCATTTCTAATCAAGATAAATTGTTTTTATTGTGGTTGAGCACCATATGAAAATAATTTTTTATATGAATTGTTTCTAACAATTGAACTAAATTTTAAACCTAATTTTAATATTTCTTAAGTATATCTGCAATAATTCTGATAAATAGCGACTTCTCTGAAGTCCTTTCTTCGGAGAAAAAAAATAATATTCTTAAAATATCCATTGTTGACGTTGTAGTTGTTTAAATAATAAATTCCACGAAATCAAGTTGGAAAATCGGGCCAAATTACGTTCTGCAGAATTTAATTCTGAACACTTTCAAAAACAAAAACATCAAAATTGGTCAAGAATTGTAGGCAGTAGTGGATTATGAACAGTAAAATCCCTATTCCTCCCACTGTGCCACAGTTGAAATTATGGAATTTTCACTGTATCTTAATAAACGAAATGAAACATTTTATGTTAAGGTGAAAAGATATAATTATTTTATAAAATTCTTCCAGAGAAATATAAAAAATGAATGCGAGACTGCTGTATTTTAATAAAAGTGGCGATTGTTTTATGTAACACTAAAGGATATCTTCTTTGTTTTATTATTCTTCCGTAGGTGTATAGAAAATTAAATAAAAACTATACTTTCTGCATTTATTTATTTAAATTTAAATATTATTTTAATTATAATCAAGTGTCCGGCAAGACTTCTGTATGCACTGAAAGTGCGACGCAGTAACTGTAGCTTGAAAACTACGCAAAAGTCCCCTGATTATGAATATCAAGGACAAAATGTTTGTACAATTATTTTCGGGAAGTTCATAGAGAAACAAAACTTGTATGTCGTAAAAAATTTTTCATGCAACGACCCGTTTTCAACTTTTTCGGTGGAGCTACAACTGTTGTTAATGCAAAAGTGTTAAAAATGGTCCTTTTTTACGAGGGTAGTTCAATAAGTCCTTAGAATGAAGTATAAAAACAATTTTTTTTGGGTAATTTTTTAAATATTTTTCAACATAATCTCCTTGGAGATCTATACACTTGGTCAATCGCTTTTCAAGTTTTTTTAATCCTTCAGAAAAGTGCGTTTTCGGAAGTTCCTCAAAA
>NW_022874777.1:0-1800 GCF_010883055.1 Belonocnema kinseyi
CTTATTAGTTTTTATTTGAAACAGGTTGGTGCTAGAAAGGGGATTGACCGGGAATTTTATGAGGCTAGGAAAAATAGACAAATGGCAGTGAATTAATTTTTGGCCGGGAAATTTATGAATTTTTAGAAAAGAAATTGGTCCAAGTTTGATTTTAACAGTTTTTTTTTTTAATTTCTTAAATTGCTTTTTTCCCTATTATATCATTCAGTTTACAGTATGTCATTCGAAAATCTTTCACTTCAGAATTTTCCGTTTAAGTTTTAATATTTAAGCGTATAAATTTTGATTCTTTTTTTAATTGCAGTGGACACCAATGATTCAGAAGTGAATCATAATTGATTTCACAACACGATTCGAAAATTGTTTAAAATTGAAGAATTTTACAATTTTAACGTTAAAAATTAAACTGTTTCAATTGGAAATCTTTAGAAGTTAAACAAATGGAAACTCGCGATTAAAACTTTATAACCCATTTTCAATTGACAAAAACTTCAAAATAAATATATATACATATTGAAAGGCTTTTATTAGAATTTAAAATATTGTTTTAGTCTTAAATTTGAAAATGTCTGAAGAAAAAGAACAGTTGCCTAATATTTAGAAATATTTCACTGTTCAATTAAGATTCCTAACTAGAAATCATATATTCAAAACTAAACAAAAAACTTAACTTTAAACGTTATAATTTTCATTTTTCTATTACAAAAAAAGTCTTTTAGATGTAAAATTCCTAAATTTTGATGTATGATAAATTTGAAACATCTATTATTCCTAGAAAAAAATCGAGAAAGTTGAAAATATAAAAGGTTTAAAAAATTACCTAAAACGAATCTGGAATATTTTAAGGAAATATTGATATTGTTTAGAATTAAGAACAAGATTTTTCAGGATTTAGAAACGATTTTAAATTAAAATAATTTAACTTTTAATTTAAGAAGTTTTATCATTTGTAACAAAAATGTAATCGTTTAATTTTTAATACTTCTGGTTTAGAATCGCTTAACACGATTTGCAGCTTAGTTTTTATTACTTCGAATGGAGAAATTTGTAGCTTTATAGTTTGAATTTTTTAATTTCATTTACCTTGAAAAATGTTTGCGAACCAGAAAAAATCGGAATTTTTTCTGCGATTAAAACGGCCACCTTGTTTCAACCGAAAATAATTGTATACCTCAACCTAAATGCCGAAAATGACTCGCTGTCTTGCAATAAGCATAGAAGACGAGATTTTTACATAACCTATAACTTTTAACAAAAATCGTTAAAATTTAAACCATAAGCCAGCATTTTGAAAACATAAATTTTAACGTTAAAATTCAAGTTGTTGAATTGAAGACTTAAAAATCATTTTTACAGTTATTGTTTAAAATTAAGCAAAATCTATTTATTGTTTCTTTAATCATAAGACTGAGAAATTTCTAATTGGAATCATATATTAACCTTGAAAATTTTGAAAATTGACTGCGAAATATTGAACGTTCTCCAGTGTTATATACAATGAATCTCTAATGTTTAAGTTTTGGTATTTGATGAGATAAGATAAATAAGAAATTGTGGTTAAAACATTGTTTTATAATACATTTTGTTTTAATAAATAGTATAACAAAATCGACAAGATCCAGGAGTCGAAATTAAAATTACAGCAAAATTTTCAAAATTTGGAATTGCTGTATATTTCCGAATTGTATGAAATTGTCAATTTTTTTTTGTACTTCTAGGGACGACTGAAAAATCCCGAAGAATAATATTACAGACACTGTGTAATTCCTGCATAATAAAATTAAATTCCCGAATAAGAAA
>NW_022874778.1:0-2072 GCF_010883055.1 Belonocnema kinseyi
CCCTTGGTACAGGGACCCTCTATCCGCAACCCGAGGACGCGTTCGGTGGCTTTGTCATAGGCCCTTCGGTTTGATTCTAGAGGAATCAAAACCGAAACGAATATATATATATATATGCAATGTAAACAGGACCATTAATATTTATATTCAAAGTACTCGCAATCAATTAATATTTATTTTTTAAATACCTCTTTTGTCATATTCTTAGACTTTAGACTATAGCAATAAAGCCCAGTGTTGGGCCGACAATGGCAGCCAAAACTTGGCTGCCAAGTGCAGGCCATAGCTATCATTCAGTCATTGGCGCGAAAATGGCAGCCGAGCTTCGGCAATATTTTCGCCGACTATGGGCCAATATCGGGCCGTATGTGACTTCGCACTTGGGATGCGTAGTTTTTCTTTTTATCGTGAAAAATAACATTGGTATTAAACAAATAAAATCTTTGGAAAAATGATGCAAGTTACGAAAACATGTAAATGACAAAATATTGTGAATTCAAAAAAGATCCACAAAATTACACAAGCTATAATAACAATACAAATTATGAATTGTAATTATATAAATTTATTAAAATGATACATTTTTTATGGTATGTTAAGTTGACGTAACCACATCTTCGAATTGAGTTAAACCCTACTTCATAATTAAGGGCTCATTTAATGCCCCATTGTCAAATTTAATGCTCCACTTTATTTTTAAACCGGGATTTACGCTGGCTTAAGGTTAAGCTGAGGCTTTATTTATTCCTTTAACTTTAGCGAATATAATGACACTTTTACTATCGAATAATTTTTTGTTGTTAATATAATTAAGAGCATGTGATACTTACAGTTTCCCCGGCTTTTTTTCTACGAAAATGAACATTTTTAAAAATTGATTTCGGAGATGCTATAAATATAAAATATCATAACGGACGTCCCCGGACTCTTTTTGGGGGGATATAATAACAATAAAATTTATTGTGCTAAATAAAAATGTTATGCAAATGCATTATTTTGAGGTTACGTCGTTTTTCATCTCTGCCTTTCCGATAATCTGGAAATTATTTATGAAATAAACTTTTTTGATTGCCTGCAAACAAGGTTAGTTCCGGGAGATTAGTTACTATGTTTATTTGTAAGTCCAAAGTTTCCGGCCAAAAATATTGTGTAGTTTGGAAGCAATGCTCGGGTGAATTTTAACACACATAACCTCAAAATATACACGCACGTTGTTAGCAATATCAACAAATTTTTGATTAAAAAAATACAAAAAAGTGTGTGGGGACGTCCGTTAGCATGTTCGCTATCATTTCCCAGATTTTGAAGGCAAAATATTTCTTATCCTTGGAAAAAAGCCGGGGGAATCTAACATTAAAAAAATTGATACTAATTCCTAAACGCTATGCAAATTAATCACATTTTGCTAAATTAAAACTTTTTTTAATGAACCCACAAAAAAAGTGTGCGGGGACGTCCGTTAGTATGTTTGCTATCATTTCCCAAATTTTTAAGACAAAATATTTATTATTCAAGAAAAAAAGCCGGCAGAACCTAAAACTGGTAAAATCGATAATTTTCTAAGTATCACATGCCTTTAAAGTGAGTTGAATTCCGAGTGTAATAATTTATTTTTGAATGATTCATTTTCTACACGGAGATACTTTTGATATTAGTATTTATTTTATCGCATATCCATAATTCAAATAAAGTGTATGAATTTAGGGATAATCAAGATTCGGTTAGAAAAAGTCGAATAGTGACTGAAAATTTAGACTAATATCTTTGATTGGAATAAATCGTACGAATTTTAGACTTTTACATAAAAAATTACAGTATTTCTAAGTCGCTGTATTAAATTTTATAATTGGATTCGAATAACGAAAATTAGTATAGTGCTGTGAAAGAAGTGAAACAGAAGGTTGGACATTTCGTTACGAACGACTTTCAATCTTTCTAAACCATTATACGAAAAATGGGGGTCACGTGATGTTGTGTTTCACGCTGGCGCATAGCAAAAAGGAAGACGGAGAGAAGCGTCTGAACGCACACTATTACATGGAATTCATATACTTCTTTTTTATATACTACTT
>NW_022874779.1:0-1030 GCF_010883055.1 Belonocnema kinseyi
TTATTTATATTTTCATTACAATTAAGAGGAGTCAGCAGCCTCTTGTACTTAACTTAAATCAAAAATAGTTATTGTTTAGTAAAATTTATGAAATTCCCTATGACCTCACACTATTTTTAATGAATTTTTATGAAAAATTATCCAATTTATACACATTTGAAAAAAACTTTCAATGTTTAACCACTTCTTTTCAACTTCAATCTTGTTAAACAATCATAATTTAACAATTGTTTATACTAATTTTAGGTTGAAGTAATGCCGAAAATCATACCCTTTCAGGAAAACTTTAGTTGAAGTAAATCGGACCAGTAGATCTTGAGTTAGGCTTGACAAGAGGTTGAAAAAAGTGGTTTCGACAAAAACGCGTTAAAAATTGTAAGCCTCAAAAGCACGTTTTAAGAGTACCATCACCTACGCAAACAATTTGTTTAAACAAATGTTCACATCGTCGTAATCAAAATTTTTCATTTTCTTCGCAGATGAACTTACGAAGTCCGCTTCTACCTCAGCGGTAAATTGGTTTCCCAGGGAAGACCCCTTTCGAGTGCGGGAAGGTCGAATACGAGTTTTCGGCATTTTTAAACCAGTAAAAAAAAGTTTAAACAGAAACAAAACTCGCGTGCGAATTCAGCGTAAATAATAATACATTCATACTTTTCATTTAATTAGAAAAAAATCTATTATTTTGAAAAAAAGACCAGAACCTCTCCTTAAATTTTTCAGTAAATAAATAAATTCATCCAGAGTCTCACTTACTGATGCTAAATCTGCCCCCCGCCCCCCCCCGGTTTTTTCCATACGTTGACATTGTGAAACCCTCTAAACGTCAAAACACATATTTTTACGAATGTTCTGTTTGTATGTATATCTGTATCTCCTACACTGAAAATTTTTTGAGCAAGCAGCTATCTTCTCAGTGGCAACGCAGCGCCACACAGTGGGGTGAAATCGGAAAACGAGGTTCAAAATGACATTTAGAACGCAATTATGCACCGATTTTAGAATTTTTTTTTTTGAAAAATTCAGAACT
>NW_022874780.1:0-1833 GCF_010883055.1 Belonocnema kinseyi
AAAGGCTGTCCTCAATTCTACCGCTTTGCAACACTAACATCATCTTTTAAAAGTTCTTCTTTTTGTAAATCTTTTACGTCCTCTTTCTAATAATGACAAGCTGAAAGTCTACATAAACTGTTTAAGGTCAAAGACCAGATTTAGCTGTCTACATTCCGATATTAAATAAGAAAATGCTGCTGTATACGAATTAATTTGGTTACCAATAAGCAGGAAAGACGCGAGTGTTATGTACAAATTATTATGCAATCCAAAAGTTGTTAATACTTGACCGAACTGTTGCGGGTAGCTCTAGAATGTTCCATCGACGAAAACTGTTTCTAAATGCAAGTAACATCGTCAATAGTTAAAGTTACGGCGTCATCATTTTTCAATTCTCTATGCAAAAATTTTGGTGGCTTCTGTGAAATGTCATCTTTTGCTTTACGTTTCGTAGAATTGCTTAATTTTTGTCGATTAAGAACATTTTCCTTCTCAGGTTCGTGATAAGGATTAATATTTTTCTCAATAATTTCCTTACTCGGGTTTAATTTAAGACAAGCTTTACATGATTTTTTAATGCAAGGCCAACGTGGAACATCGTCCTTCAACAAATTGTGCAAACGAAATTTAAATCAGTCTAGAATGAATGAATCTTTTCCTTTCTCGTTTACCATTTTTTCCATTTTCATGTCGTTGTTTTTTGAGAGCGCACGGAGAAAACAAGGCACGAAACAGAAACTATGCAAGCACAAAAACGAACGCAGATCTATACTCTACTTGTAACACGTACAAATTGCTAATTTTTTCGGAAATTCGATGATTTAACCCAGTGATCGCAGATTTAAAACAAGGTGCACTCCAATACTGTGACACGTCTATTCGCTGTGAATATAGTAGGAGACGATGTAACTGCTTTGAAATAAAATCAAGAGATTGGGATTTTAGTATTTCCAGATTTCGATGCTGGCGATTCTCATGATTTAAATACTTCGCGCGCCTCTCTAAATGCGTATATTTTGAGGTTACGTTATTTCAAGGATAAAATATAAATGATATTAATATCTATACTATTATATACATATATATATATATATATATATATATATATTTGTTTGAAGGTTCATCTCTTTCGGTTGAAATATCAACTGTAAATATTTTGTGGCTGCAAAGTCGTTTTGTTGTAAATGCAACTATATTGTAAAAATTAAAATCATAATTTTTGGGTGGAAAATTCGATTATTCACTTAAAGTTGAACTACTTAGTAACAAAATTAATTTTTTCATATCAGGAATTCATAATTATAGTTGAAAATTCAACTATTTGCCTTCAAATTAACTTTTTTGTAAAAAATTTTACTGTTTTGTAAGAAATGCATCTTTTGGGCGTTAAAAGTCAACAATTTAATAGAAAGTTAAATTATTTGGTCGAAAACTAAAATTTTGGTTGAAAAATCATATTTTTTTGTTAAGAATTCAGTTTTTTGTAGATAATACTCTTTTTGACTTTAAAATTAAATAATTTCGTTGAAAGTTCATGTATTTTGTCGGAAATTGGCCTTGTTTGGTAGAAATTTAATCTTTTTGGTTAAAAATGTGTCATTTTTGGTCAAAAATGCAATTTTTTGGTTAAAATATCAACCGTACATCTTCTTGGGTTTAAAAGTCGATAATTCCACTAAGAGTTGAACAACTTTGTAAAAAAATACGGTTTTTCTTAACAACGTATTATAATTATGGTTGAAAATTTAACTATTTGGTTGAAAGTTAAACTCTTTGATTGAAAACTCATATTTTTCGCTTAACAAATTCAACCTTTTGTAGATAATTCGTCTTTTTGACTTTAAAATTAAA
>NW_022874781.1:0-2019 GCF_010883055.1 Belonocnema kinseyi
TCTTTTTAATTTCGTAATTAATTAATCAGTTTACCAAATAAGAAGCATTAAACAATTATTTTCATTTTTACACTCAAATATTGTTTATATTATATTCTCCTTTAAATTTGAAGCAGCATTTTTATACCTCTAATCTATTAATTACCTTGTAAATTAATTTTAAAAAAATTAAAATATATGTAAATATAAGTTTAAAAATGAAATTCAGAATCTCATTTCACAATTATCACAATCATCATAAAAATTCATATACTTGAAATATAAATGTTTGAAAGAAAAAATAAACTTCGATACAAAAGGTATCAGCTAATATTTAAATACATAATCTGAAACTAAATACAGTAGAATCTCGCTTATCCGAGGCCGCATTATCCGAGTTCGCGATTATACGAGGCTGAAACAAAAATAGTTTACCCGTCTTATCCGAGCTATAGCGCAATAGTAGTTCGTATTATTCAACCCTTATGCATTATTCATACATATGAACTTTCTTAAACAACCAGAACAGATTTTCCCAAACCTCTGTTCTTATTTGTTAATAATTTATATACTCTCTACGTTATAAGTCTCTACTTTCAGTTTATTACACCGAGCGTTTCTTTTTGTTTAAAATTCCATTTTTATCCGAGTTTCCCTGTTATCCAAGTTGGGGCAGGTACACAATAGCTCGGACAAGCAAGATTCTACTGTAATTAATGCAGGTTACTTAATTTAAAACAATTTAAATTTAAACTGGATATGATTTAACATTGTGAATGAATATATTAATCTCAGAACACCAGCATAATTCCGAAAAATTACTTCATTGAAATAGAGGTACTTTAAAAATAAATTATATTATATTATGCAAATCATATGCAATGTTCCATTATATAACCTACAAGTAAATAATGTATTTATTTGTTACTTATGTTAATTAAATTTAAAGAAATAAGTTTTCATAATTATTCAATTTAATGTTCGAAAACAAATATTCAGCTTATATCAGTTAGTCATTTTACAAAATAAGAAGCATTAAACTATAATTCTCACTAAAACCTTTAAATAATTTTTATTTAATACATTTTTTTAAATTTCAACTTTGATTTCTAAAATTTTTCTTTATTAATAAACTCATAGACTAATTCCAGAAAATGCAAGTTGTTGTAAAATTAGTTGATAATTAATTAATCATTTTACAACATAAAAAGCATTATACAATTATTTTAATGAAAACATTTAAATAATGTTTACATTATATTCTCATTCAAATTTGAAACTGGATTTCTCTACATTTAATTTATTAATAAGCTTTCTAGCTAGGTTAAAAAAATTAAAATATGTGTACATATAATTTAGAAAATTGAATTTAAATACTCATTTCACAATATCGGAGGCACCATAAAAAATTATATAATTGTAATACAATTATTTAAAAGAAAAAAAGAAACATCTATTACGAAAGTACACGGAGAAAAAGATATCGCACAACGATATCGCAAAACCTCTATATTGCAAGAAAGCGCAATATCATAACGTACAATCAGGTCCTGGAGCTTTGTACGATATTATAATGCACTAATATCACAGAAAAAATGAAGTTAAATTTTATTGCTGTCGGCTGCTAAAGCGTTCTTAGCGGCAATGGGAAAAAGGTAGAGTATGAGTGGTGTTCGAGCTATAAATCGGGACACCCGATTTAAAACAATCACAAAAAAAGTACAAATTTACTGTAGGTAAAACCTGGAGCGGTTAATGATTAAACATAATTCGGCGAAAGCTTCACTGAGGTTAGGATATCATTTAGTAAAGGCGCAAAATGTAACTGACAGATGGGAATCCCCATTTCTCTCAAATTTAATGAAGTTAAACGACGCTGGATATCGTTGGCGTCATAATTGTCGCTACACCTCGAATAAAAATCGAGCGATTATGAGATGAAAAATTACACAGGCCAACAATTCTCAGAACCAGAGACCAGACCTACTATACCCGAAGGTTTTTGCTGCGCTGAATCCGAATCTGACCTCAGAAAAATTC
>NW_022874782.1:0-1162 GCF_010883055.1 Belonocnema kinseyi
CATGAAACCTTTATAACTTGTCAAAGAAATTATGTTTTTAAAACGCGTAAACGTTTCCCCGGATTATAGGGTGGTGGAAAACGGGAATCATTAAAGTTCACAGATGTAATTTGATAGGATAAGACAGATTCTGATAAGGAGGCATGCGTGCATACTTGTGCTTATCCCATTATCGTGTATGATAGATGTTGAAGGCACCAAAACGAAGATTTGCTGAAAGAATAATGCTTAAGTATACCAATTCTGACGATTAGATCGCTTAAGTAGTGTAGGGAAAAGGCACCAGTGCAATTAATCACTGTACGAACTTATGTCAAACTCGAAATCACCCATAATGTTTCGTTAATGCTCGGACGTTAAGCCCTATGATGATTCACAGATGTTATGTGAGACAAACGCTTATCCATAATTAATATCTCTGCCCGAAATGGAACGCATCGCTAGATTTCGCAAAAAATAATTTCGATTATTCTCATATCCATCTCGAAGGTATCATGTGTATACTTCGCACTGACTTGTCTTCTCTGAATCGTGACTCGTCGCTGAAATAATATTTATTTAGCCCATACAGCTATCCAGCGTATGAAGAAAATCCGGAATGTTCAACACTGTGAATGATCACATATACAAGGATGTTGGCAAACCTACTTCTCTGAAACTCTTCGAAAGATAACGCAGTGCCCTAAAGCTGAGCTCGACTGGTGATTGAGGTGCACCCGGTGTTTTCCTAAAAGTGGCATGAGAATCCTTTATAACTTGTGAAAGAAATTATGTTTGTCAAACGCGTACACCCTTCCCCGCATTATAGGGTGGTGGAAAGACGTGAATCATTCAAGCTCACAGATGTAATATGATAGGATAAGACAGATTCTGATAAGGAGTAATGCGTGCATACTTGTGCTTATCTCATTATCGTGTATAATGGATGTCTAAAGGCACCTAAACGAAGATTTGCTGATAGACTAATGCTTAAGTACAAACCAATTCTGACGATTAGATCGCTTATGTAGTGTAGGGAAAAGGCATCAGTGCAAGTAGTCACTGTACGAACTTATGTCATACTCGAAATCACCCATAATGTTTCGTTAATGCTCGGACGTTAAGCCCTATGATGATTCACAGATGTTATGTGAGACAAACGCTTATCCATAATTAATAGCTC
>NW_022874783.1:0-1442 GCF_010883055.1 Belonocnema kinseyi
TTCCGTAGATTTCGGTAAAAAAGTGTTTTCTTCTACCAAAACACTCGAGAAATAATGCAAAATTTGAACTTTTGTTTATTTAATGTTGATTGATATACTTTTTTATTTGGCGGGCTTCCCTCGGAACTAAATTATATTCGAAACTACAGTTTTAATATCAATAAAATAAAAGTGATTATTAATCAATTTATCTTTCCGTAGATTTCGGTAAAAAAGTGTTTTCTTCTACAAAAACAATCGAAGAATAATGCAAAATTTGCACTTTTGTTTATTTAATGTTGATTGATATACTTTTCTCTTTGGCGGGCTTCTCTGGAAATTAAACTATATTCGAAACTACAGTTTTAATAACAATAAAATAAAAGTGATTATTAATCAATTTATCTTTCCGTAGATTTCGGTAAAAAAGTGTCTTTTTTCTAACAAAACGCTCGAAAAATAATGCAAAATTGACACTTTTGTTCATTTAATGTTGATTAATATACTTTTCTATTTGGCGGGCTTCTCTCGAAATTCAATTATATTCGAAACTACAGTTTTAATATCAATATAATAAAAGTGATTATTAATCAATTTATCTTTCCGTAGATTTCGGTAAAAAAGTGTTTTTTTCTCCCAAAACAATCGAAAAATAATGAAAAATTTGCACCTTTGTTTATTTAATGTTGATTGATATACTTTTATATTTGGCGGACATCTCTCGAAATTAAACTATATTCGAAACTACAGTTTTAATATCAATAAAATAAAAGTGATTATTAATCAATTTATCTTTCCGTAGATTTCGGTAAAAAAGTGTTTTTTTCTACCAAAACACTCGAAAAATAATGCAAAATTTGCACCTTTGTTTATTTAATGTTGATTGATATACTTTTATATCTGGCGGGCTTCTCTCGAAATTAAATTATATTCGAAACTACAGTTTTAATATCAATAAAACAATAGTGATTATTAATCAATTTATCTTTCCGTAGATTTCGGTAAAAAAGTGTCTCTTTTCTAACAAAACACTCGAAAAATAATGCAAAATTTGCACTTTTGTTCATTTAATGTTGATTAATATACTTTTCTATTTGGCGGGCTTCTCTCGAAATTCAATTATATTCGAAACTACAGTTTTAATATCAATAAAATAAAAGTGATTATTAATCAATTTATCGTTCCGTAGATTTCGGTAAAAAAGTGTTTTCTTCTACCAAAACACTCGAGAAATAATGCAAAATTTGAACTTTTGTTTATTTAATGTTGATTGATATACTTTTCTCTTTGGCGGGCTTCTCTGGAAATTAAACTATATTCGAAACTACAGTTTTAATATCAATAAAATAAAAGTAATTATCAATCAATTTATCTTTCCGTAGATTTCGGTAAAAAAGTGTTTTTTTTTTTCTATCAAAACACTCGAAAAATAATGCAAAATTTGCACTTTTGTTTATTTAATG
>NW_022874784.1:0-1242 GCF_010883055.1 Belonocnema kinseyi
GGATAAATTATACAGAGATTTTCTAGAATGGAGATTAAATCCCGTATCAGGAACAGTTAAAGTCAAACCTAATGCTGTAGGGAAACTCTGGACATATATAAAAAAAGAATAAATGCCACCTTTTAATAAAGAAGAATGGCTGAGAAAATTAGGTTGGATAATTGACGAAATTAAATCTAGAAAACTTTCATTAATCAGATTAGCTTTTGGAGACCCTTTATTCACACCCATAGAGAAGGAAATAATTCAAGAAATGATTGAATATCTCTCTAATAATTATCGTGAATCCAGTTTTCACCCATGTTTTTCAAACACTAGAGAACTTACAAAAGAAGAAAAAAGAAACATAATAATTGAAGCTCCCTCAACGCACTTGGGAGAGAAAAATACAATAGATAGGGCCAAGAAATTAGGATACTGGATAGGAATGGATAATGACGTAATAAAATATGTTAAATCCTGCCCTATCTGCCAACTACAAAAAACTACTAGAATTACAAATCAAGCTAGTAGTATAATACCCGACATTCCTACTAAACCAAACGAAAAAATTGCACTTGATATTTTCGGACCCTTACCGGAAACCACTCAAGGGAACAAATGTATATTAAGTCTACAAGACCGATTGACACGGTATACAATATTAATACCGCTGAAAAATGAAACCACGGAATCAATTATTGATAACTTAATTGAACACTACATTTACATATTTGGAGCCCCCAAAACGATTATAACGGACCAAGGTCAGAATTTCCTCTCCGAACTCATGCAACAATTCGAGAAAGCATTAGGAATACAGCATGTAAAGACAACTGCCTTTCACCCCCAGTCTAACGGTAATATTGAACGCATGCACTCCACATTGAAAAATCTTATTAAAACTTCTATGGCAGAAAACAATAGTGAATGGGATGATAACCTAAAATATATCAACTTTGCGATTAATACAATGAAAAACGATATCCTCGGAATTTCACCTTTTGAAGCAACCTTTGGAAGGGAACCCAATATCCCCTCGACAATTAACCCTTCTCCAAATCTAACATATTCCGATTTGGTTAAAAAATGGAAATTTAAACATGAACAAAATTTAAGAAGTATCAAAGAAAGAATCGAAATTGAACAGGAAAAAAACTGAAAAGTTATTGGAGGATAAAATAGTTAGGAGACATCCAATTTACAAAGAAAAGGATTGGGTTAAGTGGAAAAATAATACCAAACAAAATAAACTAGATCCGA
>NW_022874785.1:0-1371 GCF_010883055.1 Belonocnema kinseyi
CGCGGACAAATTTAATCGCTGGAATATTGTGTCCGTCATATTCCTTGGGAATAAACTCGAGCGCGGCTTTGAATGTGAGAAAATTTACACATCCATCGGTAGAGGCAACACTACGCGTTATAATAGGTATCTGAGACGTTTCGCCTTGTTTTCTGCAATTACTGGGGTTTCGGTTTGGGAGTTGCACGTTTAAAGGGCCGCGTGGTATAACCGCTAGACTTGCACGAGTGTAGTCATGCTCGTTTCCATTGAGAGTTTCAATTCTTCCTGTCGCTTCGTCTAAACTGCTATCGTTGGCATTGCCTAAATCGTTCGTTTCGGAATCTATAAGGACTTCGCTAGCCACGTCGCCTAGATCGTTCGCGGACGTAAAATTGGCCATTTTTCTGTTGACAATTATTTAAACAATACGTTTGGACCCCAAAATAAAAACAAAACCCTACAAAATTGACTCTGGGAACCCTAGAAAAAGGGGAACTGACAGCACATGCGACTTACCGTTAGATGTTCTGGACGACTGATTGGCTGTACATTTTTCGAAAAAACACAATACACAGAAATTTTAATTTTCACATAAACATTAGTTTTTCCACGTTTCTCACGTCACTCGCGAGCCAATCTCTTCGGGTTCCAAACTTTCAAGTTTCTTGAAGTCCTTGTAAATGCGTCGAAGTCCCTTAGTTCCTTGGAGTCGCTTAAGCTCCTTGAAATCCTTGAAATCCCTTGAAGTGCTTTGAAATCCCTTGAAATCCTTGAAGTCCTTTGAAATCCTTGAAGTCCTTTGAAGTCCTTTGAAATCCTTGAAGTCCTTTGAAATCCTTGAAGTCCTTTGAAATCCTTGAAGTCCCTTGAAATCCTTGGAAGTCCCACGGTGCGCCTGCGGAAGTGTAGGAGAATGGTACGGGGTTCCAATCACTCCGCTTCAATCTTGTCTCAAAAAACCCCGCCAAAAATTAGGCCAAGATTGATGCGTTCGGCAATTTATTGGAAATGGTAGCCTGTATTCTCGTGCGTTTTGTCCACAAGGGTCCACACGCGCACTTTGTTATTGTTCACTCGTGCACAGTGTTCGAAGCACAAAACATCAAAAGTGTCACTGTCGCCGAAGTTTTTTTTTCCTTTTTTTTTTAAATTCCCAACACAAAAAAACACAACGCGAGTCAGCAAATATCCCACCGCTGTCACCAAAAATCTTTCCTGTAATGCCCGGGGATTTATTCGCGCGCGAAATTCGAGAATGAAGTTCTCAACGATGTCCGTCGGACTTCGCCGCCGAAAGGAATCGGAGTCCTTGCTGCAAGAAACTAGAGTTCGCCTCGCGTTGTGCTGAAAATCTTATAAAAGATTCTATATGTTAACTTTAGGATTAAT
>NW_022874786.1:0-1032 GCF_010883055.1 Belonocnema kinseyi
TGTCAAACCTGACTAAAAATGATGTGTGTTTTCAGTTTGGAAAGGATGAAAGAGAAGCGTTTAAAAAGTTGAAAGATGCGTTATGTCAACAACCAGTACTAGGGCTTGGGGGCGATACTGTTGCAGAAGAACGACGAGGATAGACAATTTCATCCAGTTCATTTTGCCAGCTGGAAATCGAAGAAGGCTGAGAAAAAATATAACAGCTACAAGTTGGAAGTCCTGGCGATTGTGAGAGAATTTAAGAAGTTCCGTTCCTACCTGGTCGGAGTACCCTTCAGATTCATCACCGATTGTCAGGCCTTCACGCAGACGATGTCCATCAAGAACATTTCACCACAGGTCGCGAGATGGACACTGGCCTTGGAGGAATATCGGTATAAGATAGAGCATTGTGTTGGGTCCAAGCTGGGACACGTAGACGCACCTAGCCGTTATCCGATACCGGAGGTTCTAGTGATTAACGAGGATTGGCACACCATGCTAGAGCGATTAAGGAGATGGTAAGAGATGGACAGGGAGCTGTCTGGACTGATGTCTATGGTGTGGCCAGATTCATCTGAGGGCTACGCCGTGCAGGACGGACTGCATTGTAAACAGGTTCAATATGAGTGGCTTATGGTTGTACCGAAGCAAATGATTTCCTAAGAGTTTCAAAAAATTTCTAAAGATTTCAAATATTGCGTAAAGATTTTGATAGAATTCACCAAGATTTTTCAAAGGTAATGCAACGATGTCACAGAGATTCCAATGACTTCCTAAAGATTTCAAAACCTTCATAAATATTCCGAATAATGTGTAAAGATTTTAATAGAATTCACGAAGGTTTAACAAAGATTTTACAAAAATTTTAATGATTTCCAAAGAATCCACAAAAATCTTACAAAGATTTCCCAAGTATTTCAATTATTCTCCAAAGATTTAAAAAACATTCTTTAGATGTCACAAAGATTTCAAATATTCCACAAGGATTACCAATATTTTGCAAATATTTTTATAGAATTCACAAAGATTTCACACAGATTTGATTAT
>NW_022874787.1:0-1966 GCF_010883055.1 Belonocnema kinseyi
GAGGTTTTCCCGAAGCCTAAACGTAATCGAAAGCAGAATAGTACTCCAAGAAAGTGGAAAGCTGGTACGAAGAAGAGGCGAACAGCATAAAGAGGTTGTGTATTGAGAGGCATGGGGACTCACAAAAATCAAGCACCCCATAAAGTGAGAGGCGAGGGGACTCACTAAAATTAAGCACCCCAAATCATCTTGCAGATAAAAGGAGTCTAAAATCGCACTGTCACCTCCACGTGGTAAACTCTGGAAACTATAACTTGATAGGATGTAGGCTGACGACAGGCGTTAATTATTAATCCGTTAGTACCTTATTTACTCAAACACTTTATACGTGAGAAGTTGGTTGAATCATGTATTTGTTTTAAAAAATTGCAAGAGAAATAACCAATTATTTTCGGATAATAAATTATAATAGTGAGGAATCATTTATCTTCAGAAAAATACTGTTCATTTTTAAGAAAGTGCTTTTTACTTAATATTGTTTCATAATAACTTTAAAAATTTTTAACTTCTTCAAACTTACTGGTTAACATTACTGAATAGTTTTTTCCGATCTCTTCATGCAATTTTGGATCAATGTGAGTAATACAAAAAAATGGCATACTTGAAAACTGTTCCGCGGTATGCTGCCGCATAAAGCCCGAGTGCGAGCGCGAGGACTCCCTCTACAACCGGCTCCGTAACTCAATGAATTTCACTTGGGGAGGGTTGGTAATCCTGGTCTATAAGTTTGTGGATTAACTACTGTTGGGTAGGCGAACATATTCCCAGAATTTAGAGACAATCGAAAAACATGACTTTTTAAGTTGGGGCAGTTGAGGAATAATGCCCCGTATATGAACGTAGAATTTTTCGCTCTATCGAATGCAGACGTAAAAAAAGGTTTTTTAAATTTAAAAAACAAAGCTGACCTCAAAAAAGCTATGTAGGTCGACTTGAAGGTCAAAATGAAGGTCACCATTGAATTCCTCGTTGAAATTTACTTCAGAAGTTATACTGACCCCTTGGAACACTTTGTCAGTTTTAAATAACCCCTAACTGACCTTGAACTTTACAATTTACTATGAGTTGGGTACGTACCTGAATGTAGAACTTTCCGCTCTATCGAGTGCAGATGTAAAAAAGGGGGTTTCCACTTTAAAAAAAAACAAAGTTGACCTTAAAAAATCCATGAAGGTCAACTTCAAGGTGTAAATGAAGGTCACCATTGAATTCCTCGTTAAAATTTACTTCAGGAATCACACTGACCTCTTGGAAATTTCAATTTTAAAAAACAAAGTTGACCTTCAAAAAGCCATGAAGGTCAACTTCAAGGTCAAAATAAAGGTTAACATTGAATTCCTCGTTAAAATTTATTTCAGGAATGACCTTCACTTTTTTGAAAAATATTTTACCTGAAAAAATATACAACCGTCCCGAGACATTTAGACACCCTGTATATATTATAATATAATCATAATATATTTCCGAACATTTCAAGGTATTTAATAGACTTTAAAGAATTCAAGAACATTATTTATATTTTAAAATTACTTTAAAATCTTAAAACTCATTTAAATTCTACCGAAAATTCTGAAAAATTCTGCAAGATTAGTTAGAATCTCTTAAATTCATTAAAAAAACCCTGAACTATTTTAAATATTAAAAAAATTTTTAATTCGATTATAAACTTTAAGATTTTTTAAATCTAATACGAGGGTAGTTCAATAAGTCCTTAGAATGAAGTATAAAAACAATTTTTTTTGTGTAAATTTTTTTTTATTTTTCAACATAATCTCCTTGGAGCTCTATATACACTTGGTCAATCGTTTTTCAAGTTTTTTTAATCCTTTAGAAAAGTGCGTTTTCGGAAGTTCCTCAAAATAACCACTGACAGAGGCAATGACGTCTTCGTTGTCTGGAAATCTCTGTCCACCGAGCCATTTTTTCAAGTTTGGAAATAAGAAAAAGTCACTGGGGGCTAAATCTG
>NW_022874788.1:0-1143 GCF_010883055.1 Belonocnema kinseyi
ACAAATGTTTGTTTTCTTTACCAAATTTGGCTTTCGTCTAAATTTTTCCAGTTGTTTTTACTATAGTACAATTTACGTTTGTATCTCGGGCGAAGAAATCCACTCTATTGTTTGAAAAATATTCTTTGTAAATGAATATTTTTCACAGAAAATTACCCCGAGTGACCTTCAATTATAATTCTATAAACGTGAAAAAAACACATTTCAATTATTTCTATGAAAAAAAACAATCCCTAAGTAACAGAACGAAATCGGAAACAATAAGAGTTAATTTATTCAGGAACAAGCTTTTTGAACAAAAATTACCTTGAGTGAAGCTTTAATATATATTTGTTAATTTTTACAATAATCGGGCGTTATTTTATTACAAAAAAAATAATTGGGGGAGGGGGTGACAAATGATAAAAAAATAAATAAAACTTAAAGTTGTACGATTTTAATTTGTAACTAAATAATTTGAGAGGTTTCAATTTAAAATTATCGAATACTTTCAATTTAAAAATTCAGATGACATATTTAAATAGCTTTAAATTTGAAATTATTCAATATACTGTGAAGACTACAAATTTAAAATGTCTCAACTATTAAGGGTTTAAATATTTTTGAAATTGCTGTTCTGGAGACTAAATAGCACTTATTCTTTTATTAAGAAATCACAACCAAAATTGTTAAGGCAAGTTTTTAAAAAAGTTTTAAAAACCTTAAAAAAGATCAGAGGTTTTAATAGTTCAATATATGTGATAGAACCTCTTTAAATTTGAAATTAGTCTATTCTTTTTCATGTTTGAGCTACAATTATTCCATTTTAGAAGTTATAAATTACAATTGTGAAAAACAAATAAAATGTTTTAATTCATTTATATTTAAAACAAAAAACCTTTGCATAATTCAATCTAAATGCAGCTGCAAACATTTAATTTGAAATGCGTTGAATTCAAGGTATAATTTAAAAAGAAAACTGAAAGCAAAGGATCGACTTCCAAAGGAATCGAAAGAAAGTGACTCGCTGGATTGCAAATGAACATGGAAAATGGCGTATTTTTTTCGCATTTTTAAATTTTTAATTAAAACTTTTTCGCGTTGTAACAATTTCGAATCCCAGAATGTTATTTTTGACCTAACCTATAACTTATAACGAAAATT
>NW_022874789.1:0-1021 GCF_010883055.1 Belonocnema kinseyi
TTTTAAAAAACGCTTTTTTAGTTATTGGAAATACGTGTCAAACTCCATGAGGCTTGCACCACCTCTACATACAACTTGTTCACAACAATATTTGTTTAACGATTTTATGGCTATCTCGCCCAACATGTGATCTTTGAAATTCTTAAAACCTATTCAATGTTTCTATTGCAAAACATGAGCATTTCCGGGAGAAATTAAAAATTCCCTAATACTCTACTTGAACGAAAATTTTATTTTATTTTCAGATGAAAAATTCCCCAAAACCCAACTTAAAGAAAATTATAATCTTCAGAAGTAAATCTTTTGTGATATAAGATATATACAGATGTCTACTGTATAGTTTCACTTTAAGAAGGCCGTAAATAATGATTATATTGAGAGTGTGGTTTTTCCACTGATTAAGCATAATAATGGATGGAAAATTTATGAATCTTAAGGGACCACTGTCCCCGTTTGAATAATAAAGGTAGTTAAATGGGGCAGTATTCAATTCATTGCCACCTACCTGGTCCACTAAGTCTAGACCAGTGGTCGGCACGCTCTTGTCCTGGCTGCCCTTCGACCTACTTTCAGGGCAGTACCTGCAAGCTTGGCCAGACCACCCCTTTCCTCAGGGGTCCTTTGTTATAAAATGGGAAAAAATGTAAGATTAAAAAATTCGTAATTTTGCGATCAGTGACTTAAAAGTAATATATTTGGCACCTACGTATTGTTCCGATTCCAAAAACATGTAATTTGTCTATAAAGGTTGAAAATTTGAGAAGTATTTAGTATTAAATTGACTGTCAATCTGATGTTTCTTGATTATAAACTCCTTCAAATTTTTTACTTTTCTATGCAAGTAATAGATCATTGGAATCGGAAAAATTCGTAGATGCTGATAATGCTATTTTCAAATCGCTAATTGAAAAATTAAACATTTTAAAATTTCCTTACTTTGACATGCCTGTGGACAAAAGACCCTTGCTGGAGTAAGCTCACTCACACTAAGATACATGAATAGACCGAAAAGTTGTAGAAA
>NW_022874790.1:0-1985 GCF_010883055.1 Belonocnema kinseyi
AAATTGGAGAAAATTGAATTTTTAACTCTTAAAAATTGAAGAAAATTAATAATTGAACTTTTCAACAGTAGAAATTTCAGCTGTTGAAAATGTAAGAAAATTTAACTTTGAATTATCAAAAGTTGAATTTTCTTCAATTGTAACTATTAAAATTTAAACAGTTTAAATTATAATTGTGGAAAATTTAAGAAAATTGAACGTTTAATTTTCATAAATTTTCAACAGTTTCAAATTCAATTTAAAAACTGTTTTAAATTGGAGAAAATTGAATTTTTAACTCTTAAAAATTGAAGAAAATTAATAATTGAACTTTTAACAGTAGAAATGTCAACTGTTGAAAATTTAAGAAAATTTTACGTTGCATTTTCTTAAATTTTTAACAGTTTAAAATTCAATTGTTGGAAATTGAAGAAAATTGCAAATTTTAATGTTGAAAATAGAAGAAAATTAAAAATTATATTTCCAACTCTTGAAAATTCGAGAAAATTTAATTTTTAACTCTTGAGAATTGAATAAAATTAATAATTGAACTGTTAACAGCAGAAATTTCAACTGTTGAAAATTTAAGAAAATTTATTACTGCATTTTCAACTATTGAATTTGTAACAGTTTAAAATTCAATTGTTGAAATTTTAAGAAAATTGAGCGTTGAATTTCCATTCATTTTCAGCTAATCAATTTTTAAAAGTTAAAAATTGAAGAAAATTGCAAATTTTAACTTTGAAAATTTAAGAAAATTACAAATTAAATTTAAAAACTGTTTTAAATTGGAGAAAATTGAATTTTTAACTCTTAACAATTGAATAAAATTAATAATTGGACTTTTAACAGTAGAAATTTCAACAGTTGAAAATTTGAGAAAATTTTTTATTGATTTTTGAACTACTGAATTTTTAACAGTTTCAAATTCAATTGTTGAACATTTAAGAAAATTGAGCGTTGAGTTTTCATACATTTTCGGCTAATCAATTTTTAAAAGTTAAAAATTTAATTGTTAAAAATTGAAAAAAAAGGCAAATTTTAACTTTGAAAATTGAAGAAAATTACAAATTAAATTTAAAAACTGTTTTATATTGCAGAAAATTAATTTTTTTTAACCTTTTAACAGTAGAAATTTCAGCTGTTGAAAATGTAACTTTGAATTTTCTTCAATTGTAACTATTAAAATTGAAACAGTTTAAATTTTAATTGTTTAAAATTAAAGAAAATTAAACGCTGAATTTTAAATTGTTGAAAATTTAAGAAAATTAAATTTTCAAACGTAGGATATCGCAGAAAATTAAATTTTAAATTATTGATAATTAAAGAAAATTAATAATTGAATTTTCAACAGTAGATAATTCAACATTTGAGAATTTAAGAAAATTGAACAAAGCTAAAAATTGGTTTTTCAACTGATTTAAAATTAATTATCAAGTAAAAAAAAAACAAATTTATTTATAAAAGTAGCTCAATATTACTATTCCGTTTTTGGTAAAAAATTAATCGGATTTAGTTGGAAATTGAAGTGAATTAAAAGTTAAATTTTCAATAGGAGACAATTGAACTGTTGAAAATTTAAAAAAAAATTGATAATTGAATTTTCAACAAATTGAAATTTTTGGATTTTTAAAAATTTACAACTGTTTAATTTTTAACAAAATATTTACATTTTCAAATAGTTTAATTTTTAATTAAATGCTTTAACGAAGGTATTGCATTTTTAACCAAAAATATAAATTTTCAACTAAACATTTTTATTTTCTACGAAATTGTAGATTCATTTTCTAAAAAAAAATTTGGATTTTGAATAAAAAAAGTTTGATGATGCAAACGTTCAATTTTCTTAAATTTTCAATAATTGAATTTTAAACTGTTTCAATTTTAATAGGTACAATTTAAGAAAATTCTAAGGTTGTAAATTCAAAGTTAAATTTTCTTAAATTTTCAACAGTTGAAATTTCCAAACATTTTCAGCTAATCAATTTTTAAAAGTTAAAAATATT
>NW_022874791.1:0-2071 GCF_010883055.1 Belonocnema kinseyi
TGACCTTTTTTAGTAGAAATTTAATCTTTTTGGTTGAAAATGTATCATTTTTGGTCAAAAATGCAATTTTTTGGTTAAAATATGAACTGTACATTTTCTTGGACTTAAAAGTCGATTATTTCACTAACAGTTGAACTACTTTGTAAAAAAATACGTTTTTTTTAACAAGGTTTTATAATTATGGTTGAAAATTTAACTATTTGGTTGAAAGTTTAACTCTTCGATTGAAAACTCATATTTTTCGTTTAAGAAATTCAACTTTGTGTAGATAATTCGTCTTTTTGACTTTAAAATTAAATAATTTGGTTGAAAATTCATGTATTTTGTTTGAAATTTGTTTTTTTTTTGTAGATCATTAATTTTCTTGGTCGAAAATTCATCTGATTGGTTGACAATTCAACAACTTTGTTGAAAATACATTTTTTCCGTTAAAAATTATTTATCTTTATCTGAAAATGTAACTATTATAGGCTTGATTAAAAATTAATCGTATATATTGGTT
The DNA here is from genome assembly GCF_010883055.1 of Belonocnema kinseyi. Lineage (NCBI taxonomy): Eukaryota > Metazoa > Arthropoda > Insecta > Hymenoptera > Cynipidae > Belonocnema > Belonocnema kinseyi. Next base: position 503 of record NW_022874791.1, read on the forward strand.
AAGTTTGAAAATCTTTTTTTTTTATAGAACATTAATCTTCTTGGTCAAAAATTCACCTTTTCCCTTGAAAATTTAACCATTTTTATTGAAAATTCGTTTTTTTTCCTCGTTCAATTCAATTTTTTATCACAGCTTTTATCTGGAAATTCAACTATTCCATTTTTGGTTAAACTTTATCCTGTGTATTGTATTAGTTAAAACACCAATTATTTGTTAGAAAATTAATTTATTTGTTTTCGATTATGACTTGAAATATTATTTCAGTCAAAAAAATTTTATTTTCAACCCATTCAATTTGAAATTTTTTAAATAAAAAAAGAAAATTTCGTTAATTATCAGCAATATTTGACCGTTCATGTAAAACAATCCATTACAAACAACTGTTAAAAACTATACAAATTTGAACAGAATGGTTCGAAATAGAAAGCCTTGAATTGTTAAATTTGTAATGAGCTAAATTTTAAGTTCAAACGCTACAATTTTAATTTAAAAAAAGATTCAGAATTAATTTAAAACTTAAAATTATTTCAAATAATTTGAAACACGATTTAGACTTTTGCAGATTTAAAAAAAAAGCTTTTTGAGAATTGTACAGTATTTGAAAAGAATAACAAAAATTGTTGTGATTGCTAAGAACATTGAAAATGATTTTTTTATTTTGACAAATAAATTTTAAGTGAGTATTTGTAAACATTTTAAAAATTAAAAAAAAAAGAATCCGGAAGTTTTTAAGAAAATTTTTTTATTTCGCAGTTTTTTTAATGTTAGGAAAAAAATCTAATTAACAAAATATATCAATTCTCAACCCAAAAGTTTACTTTTTAACAAATTAAATGAATTTTCTATCAAATAATTGGTCTTTTCACTAATACAATGTATTGGATAAACTTTCAAACAAAAATTGAATAGTTCAATTTCCAGATAAAAACGATTAATTTTTAATCAATCCTAGAGTAGTTACATTTTCACATAAAAAAATTTTTTAATCGAAAAAATAAATTTTCAATAAAGTTATTAAATTCTCAACCAATAACATGAATTTTCGAACAAGAAAATTAATGTTCTACAAAAAAAAACAAATTTCAAACAAAATACATGAATTTTCAACCAAATTATTTAATTTTAAAGTCAATAAAACGAATTATCTACAAAAAGTTGATTTTTTCAGCGAGAAATATGAGTTTTCAATCAAAGAGTTAAACGTTCAACCAAATAGTTAAATTTTTAACCATAATTATAAAACCTTGTTGAAAATAACAGTATTTTTTTTTACAAAGTAATTCAACTTTTAGTGAAATAATCGACTTTTAAGCCCAAGAAGATGTACAGTTCATATTTCAACCAAACAATTGCATTTTGGACCAAAAAAATTAAATTTCTACTAAACAAGGTCAATTTCCAACAAAATATATGAACTTACAACAAAATTATTTAATTTTAAAATCAAAAGGAGTGTCACCTACAAAGAAGCTGAATTTTTAACCCAAAAATATGATTTTTCAACCAAAATTTTAATTGTCGACCAAATAGTTTAACTTTCACTTACAGTTGAAGTACTTAGTAAAAAAA
>NW_022874792.1:0-1404 GCF_010883055.1 Belonocnema kinseyi
GAACAAATGTATTTTTGGATAAAAAAAGTTGTTTGAAAATGTCCATTTTATTTTTGTACATTACAGAAAACGCTCGCAAAAATAGAATTATTATTTTAAAAATCACATTTTTATACAATTATTGTTATTTTAAATTAAAACAATAATTTAAAAAAATTAAACATTAAACCAAATTTCTATAATAAAATATTTGATTATTGAATTTTTAATAAATAAATAATATTGACCACATAACTATTTTCTCAATTTCTGCAATTCGGGAATTTTCTAGTTTGTATAGTTTATCATTAGACAGCATTCGGACTGGAATTTTATCATTCGGGAATTTTCAAATTCCATAATATTGTAAACTGTCCAGAATTTCATTATTCTAGAATTTTTTAATTCGGGATTTTCAGGTTTCAGGATTTGTTATTTCGAGAAGTTTACAGTGTTGAAAATATTTCAAAAATTTAAAAAGATTTATAAAATTGTAAAAAAATTTCGAGTCAGCTGTATCAATTATAACGATTTAAAGTTTATTTTAAAATATATTTTATGGAATATGATATTTTTTATGAATGTGCCAGTGAAATTCTGTTCGTCTAATTTTGTTTGCCAATGCGAAACGTAATCTGGCTTGGAACTGTCGTCTTAACATCTAAAAACTGAAAGAACAATTTTTCTATCACTTGGAATTATAATTATATTTTTATAAAAACGTTAGAATATATAATAATTAAGAAATTGGAAAATACATACGAGAACTTAATTAGACGAAAAGTCTAAAAAAGTCCGTAGAAATTGCAGACCACAAAAATAAAAAAAATAAATAAATAATATTAAAGAACTATATATAGGCAATATATAGAATGATAATTATAATTAATAATTTTAGAATTAGTGGGAAATATATGAAACAGTAATATAAATCACTCATTGACTTATATTTGTGGTATTTATTAAAACAACCAAGTTTTGCAAAGTTATAAATGTAAAAATGTTTTAATTGGCAATTTACTTTCAATCCAAATGGTTCTTGTCCAAGCTAAGTTTACCATCAGTGCGCCTCGAAGGTGTGCCGAGAGTTGCTTACAGCGCTCCAAGTGGCTCTGGGCAAACTATATCGATTGGTGCTTTCTACGGGGAGCGGTGGGTAGAGGGGAAGTGACTTTTTTCGCCGGACGCGCCGTCTATATTTATGGCGGGCAACTAAGCCCGCACCGCATCTACGTTTATAATATCTTTGCCACAGTTTTTCAGTTCACTGAATGTTTTTTTGAACCTCAGAACCTTTTTTGTAAATAATATATCGAGCTGAAGCTTTGGGAAATGTATTAGAGTACAATAAAGTACGTTTAGATACTGCATTTTGGTAGGAACTTCACTGAAAATTATTTCATCTTTTTTCTGAACCTCAACATT
>NW_022874793.1:0-1306 GCF_010883055.1 Belonocnema kinseyi
AAAATATGGGACCACTGACAAAAATTCCGAAAGGGATGAATGAAAAATCCCAAAAAATGAAATCTCCAGCACCTGAATAATAATTTTATAAAAATTGTATTAGAAAATACATTAAAAAACACGTGTACTTTGAAAGAAAAAAATGTTCTCCCTAAATTTTCTTCGTACCTACATAATAACATTATTGAAACAAACTTTGCAGGATTCAATTCAACAACGATTTATATCAAAATTTATTTTTATTATTTTTTTTTTATTAATAAAAAATTCGATTTTTAATGTTTTTAATGTTTTTTTCGAACACCATGCACATTTTCAAACAAATTTTTTCATCCAGAATTATATATTCGATTATTGTATTTTCAATAAATAAATGATGTTTAATAAACAATTTTTTAAATTGTTTAAATTTAGGAATTTTCTAGTTCGGATATTTTATGATTCAGGCATTTTCTTTGGGGATTTTTAAAATTCGGTGATATCTTATTGTCTGGAATTTTATTTATTTTATTTTTCGTGAATTTTCCAATTCGACTTTTATATTTCGGGACTTTTATAATTTCGGGAATTTTATTATTGGTTATTTTTCAATGTACGAATTTTACAGTGTCAGGAATTTTATTTTTCGGGATTTTTCAGTCGCTTTTTCCGAAAAATAATATTCCCACATCACTGACAAAATTCTGAAATTATAACATAGCAATGTTATAATTTCGGAATTTTTACAGTGATGTGGGAATTGTATTTTTAATTTTCCAATTCGGGACTTTTATATTTCGACAATGCATTGTTGAAATATAAAAGTCCCGAATTGAAAAATTCTCGACAATTTACAATCTTACCGAATTTAAGAATTGCCGACAGAAAATTTCCGAATTATACAATATCCGGGCTGGACGACTCTCTAATTTGAACAATTAAAAAGTAGTTAGTTAAACAAATTTTTTAAAATAAAATAATAAAATATTTGTACCGAGCAAAAAACTTTTTTAATGTTTAAAGTTTCTAAAAATTATTGTTTGAATTCAAACTAACAATAACTGAACAAATGTATTTTTGGATAAAAAAAGTTGTTTGAAACTGTCCATTTTGTTTTTGTACATTACAGAAAACGCTCACAAAAATAAAATTATTATTTAAAAAATAAAAATACAAGTCGCGTTAAATCAGCCTGTATTGAATCCTGCAAAGTTTGTTTCATTTCAAGCTCACGTGTTTTAAATTTATGTTTGTATCACATTTTTATACAATTATTGTTATTTTAAATTAAAATAATAATTTAAAAAAATTAAACATTAAACCAAAT